>NC_057811.1:38036997-38159916 GCF_018294505.1 Triticum aestivum | reverse complement strand
GCTGGATGAACAGTAGACGGTGGAGGGGTGCCCGTGGAGGGGTGGTTGAACAGGACCCCGTGGTGTGGAGGGCTGGATGAACAGTAGACGGTGGAGGGGTGGTTGAACAGTAGCCGGTGGAGTAGCGCGCGGTGGAGGCTGGATGAACAGGAGCCCGTGGAGGCTGGAGGAGGTCGACGGTGGAGATGAACAGTATCCCGTGGAGTCCCGTTTTGCGGTACGCCACACCCCTCCCGATCAACAGGACCCCCGTTTCGACCGTAGCGCTCCAACACAAGTCTGTTTCCTCCGTTTTGCGGTACGCCACACCCCTCCCGATCAACAGGACCCCCGTTTTGACCGTAGGAGGTCCGTTTCCTCCGTTTTGCGGTACGCCAGACCCCTCCCGATGAACAGGATCCCGTTTCGAACGTGGCCAGTCGAACACAAGGCCGTTTCCTCCGTTTTGCAGTACGCCAGGCCTCGTTTCCATCGCATGTTCCGTCCAAGCCCTCCTGATGAACACGACCACACATTCTGTTCCGACCGAGCCGGTTGGCTCCCACGCGTTCCGTTGCCTCCCGATGAACACGACGCATTCCGTTGCCTCCCCATGAACACGACGCATTCCGTTGCCTCCCCAGGAACACGACGACGACGCTGTTTCTTCGTTCCGACCCAGCCATGTACACGAGCCCTGGCCGTACGTATGCGCGAGTAGGCGTTCGAGACCCTGCCCGTATGTACGTACGTGGCCGTATTTTCTTTCTTGCACCCTGGCCGTTGTACATGCGTGTACATGCTACGTGTGCGCCTCTAATACGACACGTACGCGCCTCTACTACGACACGTGCGCGCCTCTACATCCACCAGTATATATGTACGTACACGTTCGTGACCAGAATGACAACGCTACGTACGCTTCGACCAGGTGGGTCCCGACTGTCAGGCACTTCCTTGCCTGCGAAGATGTAGCTGGTGGGTCCCAGCAGTCAGGGGGGCGAATCATTTTTTTTGCCCGAACGCACTTCCTTGCGTGCGAAGGTGTAGCTGCTGGGTCCCAGCAGTCAGGGGGAATCATTTTGTTTTTTTTTGCCCAGACGCACTTCCTTGCGTGCGAAGATGTAGCTGGTGGGTCCCAGCAGTCAGGAGGGCGAATCGTTTTTTTTCGGACGCACTTCCTTGCGTGCGAAGATGTAGCTGGTGGGTCCCAGCAGTCAGGGGAAACGTTTTTTTCACAAAATACGGTGGCCCGTCCGGTGGGTCCCCGCTGTTAGGTGGAGGAATAATTATTTTGCGCGTAATAAGGAGGCACTTCCTTGCTGCGGCCGTGGACCCAGCTGTCAGCCTCTTCACGTACAGTCCACGTCCGATGGAAGCCATTCCTTGACCACGTTGACCACGCCGCGCCGAGAGCACCAGGGCGGTGGACGATGGCGAGGCCTAGGAAGGGGACGACGCGGAGCCGGGGAAGACGCGGCAGTGGATGCCCACGCGTAGAGGAGTATGAGGGTTCACTCGTTCGGCTGCGGTGTGAGGCTGCCGTCGCCGTAGAATAACAGGGGGTGCGGGTGCGTAGAGGGATGGCCTGGCCAGCGGTGGGAGTAGTAGGGGGCGGTGAGGCCTCCGCGGCATCACAGCCGGCCACGGGCGGCAGGAGCAGGCGGCATGACCGGCGCTGCTTTGGGCGGCTGGGGCAAGAAGACCAGAGGTTGAAGAAGCACTACGGCCGTTGGATGGACATCGTACGGTCACTGGAGCTAGAATCGTTCATATATTCACTAAAGTTGACAAAGGCCTCCGTCCCAGTCAACTTAGTAGGCCCACAAGTCAGCCTCCCACCAAGGTGGGTCCCAGCTAGCAGGGGGTATTCATTTTTTGTGCGTAATAAGGAGGCACTTCCGGTGGGTCCGAGCTGACAGCGGGGGGAACAATTTTTTCGCGAAATACGGTGGCCCGTCCTGTGGGTCCCAGCAGTCAGGGGAAACGTTTTTGTTCGCGAAATACTGGTGGCACGTCCGGTGGGTCCCTGCTGTCAGGTGGAGGAATAATTATTTTCCGCGTAATAAGGAGGCACTTCCTTGCGGCTGCCGTGGACCCAGCTGTCAGCCTCTCCACGTACAGTACTCTTCTGATGGAAGTCGGTCCTTGAACACATTGACCACGCCGCGCCGAGAGCACCACGGCGGTGGAAGACGGCGAGGCCTAGGAAGGGGACGACGCGGAGCCGGGGAAGACGCGGCAGTGGAAGCCCGCGCGGAGAGGAGTACGAGGGTTCACCGGTTCGGCTGCGGTGTGAGGCTGCCGTCGCCGCAGAATAATAGGGGGTGTGGGTGAGTAGAGGGATGCCCTGGCCAGCGGTGGGAGTAGTAGGGGGCGCTGAGGCCTGCACGGCAGCACAGCCGGCCACGGGAGGCGGGACTAGGCGGTCCCGCCGGCGCTGCTTTGGCGGCTGGAGCAAGAAGATCAGAGATTGAAGAAACACGACGGCTGTTGGATTGACATCCAACGGTTACGTCTGCTAGAATCATTTGTTGACGTATATAATAACTAAAAAAATCTTGCATACGCGTCAACTAAACAGGCCCACAAGTCAGACCACTCCCTCTTTTTTTAATAATTTATATATAGCTCATGGCAACTTCTTATGCAATTTATTGCTGTCGTTTTTTTTTGGTTGGCCAGGGCCAATTTCGCATATTTCTGTGGGTTCCAAACTATTTTTAATACCGAAATGTCGAGCCAGATTTAAAGTACTTTGAAGATATATTTAAATTAGGTTAATGCCCAGTGAAATAGGAATCTGGAAATGTGAAAAAATTCAGAAATTATAAAGTAATTGCCAATTTGTCATCTGTTTTTATATTTACAACCCATTTCATATTACTTTCAAGATTTGCAGGCGTCTTGAAAGAGTTGCAGCCCATCAGGGCATAGAAAAATAAGTAGGCCTGGATTGGGTATTCTTCAGAAAAAATAAACTGGGCTCATTTTCACAAAAAAAATAGCTGGGCTGGTCACATGGTGAACATAAAATATAAGCCTCGGCTAGACGGGCCACAGCCCAGTTCAAACCCTGCTCCGTCTCAACAATACCAAACAAAAAAATACTGCTCGAGTAGCTACGTCCCAGGTGTCAGCCGATCTTGTGTTGTTCTCTTGTCTATTGACTATATACGCTCACAATGTCGTGGGTCCCAGATGTCAGGAAAACACTAGGAGGAAGCATTTTATTTTTCCATACGCTGACGTGGTGGGCCCCTACTGTCATCCTCTCCACGTACTTCTGTCGATTCCTGTTGTTTGTTGACCATGTTGACAATGCGAGAGGGCGGCGCCGCGGCGAGCGTACCAAAGCGCGCGGAGGACGTCGGCGTTAACGATTTAGGAGACGGTGGGGCGGCGATGTGTGCGCTGAGGCGCAGCCAGCCGTGGGAGGCGGAAGCAGGCGGCCCCACCGGCACTGGTTTGGTTTTGGTGGCTGGAGGAAGACAGGACTGAAGAAACACGACAGACTGTAAAAGCAGCAGGAGTACTTAACAACCTTAACTGAAACCAGCAGGGGCACTTAATAACCAAAGCTGAAAGCAACGTGGTCAATAAACAGGATATTCGCTTTAGAGCCATGGAAAAGCATGAACATAATCTTCTGTCCTATTCTCCAAGATGGACGGGCCTTCATTATTTCAGACCACCCATGAATAAGTATCTTTTCACCTCCAAGGGGAATTGAGTAGGTCGACATAAACATCATGTTGTGACCAAGCGCAAGTCTGACCCGACCATGGTCAGGCATCTGTATAGGAACAATAGAACTCGGCAGTTCCTGTTTCAAGAAGATCACCGCTGTAAAACCGTGTATAAGCAATAGTTTATGAACAACATATATAACAGAAAACACCTCGTACCATAAGTTTCTCGACACAGTTGGACCTGTTCAACGAGTGTAGCAGTGGCACACATATCCCACGTGGCCTTCCACCATTGAAACGCCCCACAAGGACCTCAAGACGATCAATAAAGTGTAGGAACTTGTGGATGTCGGTCCAGTCAACTTCAGTGCCATTAGTAACAGCCGAGTTATTACAGAGTAACAAATGAGCAGACTGCTTAACTCTGAAAAAACCTACACGTGCCACCAATTATAAGAAAATATTAGTTAGAAGTAGCATCTTCGTGAGAGATTCGTTGCTACTTCTAAAGTTAAATTGTGATTAGTTAGACAGAATAGGTGGATTAAGACGTAATTGAGGCAACAAGCAAGAGCCAGATACAAAACTAACATGGATGAACAATTGGAACGACGTCGGGGTGGAAGATCGCAGTGAAGATGAGACCAGGTTCTGCTATTTCCATCAACATTCGTGCGCCAACTTTCAGTCCGTAACACTTGAGAAAGTTTATCCAAGTTCGGCCATAAAAAAAGCAGCGATCTTCTTGGCTCATGAACCCAACTCGGAACTTATATCCATGGCTTGTCTTCACTGTGACCATTAAACTAGTGTATTCAGTTATGGCAAGGCCGAGCATCTTGAGTACATGTGTTCTGGCAGAGCAAATAATACACTGCAGCAAAAATAATATGAGAACACATCATGTTCAAAAAAACCCCACCCTCCCGGATAGAAAAGAGGATTCTAGGAACATACTGTGCGTGTTTCAAAATGATGTGTTAGGATGAGAAGGAACAAGTGTGGTGTCTCGCCGAGGGCGCAGAAACTTGTAGGGTACTCGCACTTTGGGCACTGCAAATGAAACACACTAGATTCAGTAGGAAGAAAAATGCATCAACGGCGGTGGCTGCCATCCTAGGATTACCTGCGACCAAGGGACTTGGATTTATCGGGGATGGATGAAGAATTCGTACCTGGTTCTCCATGAGAAAACCCTATGCAATCGCCGAGAGGGGGTTTTCTCTGAACAAGCATACGAGGGAGAAGGGGATTCAGGCCCAGTGAAATATTGCCGCTTCGTCCGTCCAGCTTACTGCTAAAGCTAGAAGGGGGGTTGTGATTTGACGGCTCATTGGGCATTACTGCGGCGCTACGACCGGGGTGTGTCTACCGTGAAGTTGTGCACTCTAATTTGTGCATATGGCACGTGGACCCCGTTGCCGGTTGCCCCACATATCAGCGAAAGGAAGTAGAAAGACAGGAGTAACTAGTTACACATATTTTTGACAGAGAGATACTCCCTCTGTAAAGAAATATACAAATCTTTTATATCACAGGCTCACCTTGCCGAGAAATATACTCCCTCTGCAACGCACGGGCATTATAGGGGTTCAGCTTTTTTATGGGGGTTCAGCTGAAAATATAATACTCAGATAGGCTCACGGTTCTGGACTTTGGGCCGCAGGCCGACCATGCATGTTTGGGGGCCCATGTGTTCTACCTCAGCGCTTTTCATATTGCAAGCGATCGGTACGGCGCTGGTTTTAGATGCTGTCGCAAGGCAAATACACAAAATTGAATAAAGCACGGCAGCTGTTGGAATGAAATCGAACGACAGTTCCTAACCAGCAATCAGAGTTGCAATTCTATCAACGATATACCATGTGATAAATAATATTGTCGTACTACTTATACACACAGGACACTTGTTTCACCATGCCAGATTATTACATCAAAATCTCTCGGAGGATAGATCTGTTCGGCAGTTGCGTGCTGCTACTGAAGAATTTCAAAGTTGATTTGGACCAGCTCTCCTTGCCGAGAAAGTTCGATTTTGACATCATCCCCTACCACAAGATATGATTTAGATTTGAACCTTGACCATCCTTTAGCATCAATCATCATGCGACCATCCTTTGTACTTACGGTATATTGAGCAGGTTCATTCACACCAAGGCTGCGCATGGTAAGAGAAACTTGGCCGCGGTCGCCCGGATTGTTGAACGACTCCCTCGTTGCTCTAGGAATTCTCTGTTTGCAAACAAGAAGACATACCCAAACAGTTAGATCAACACAGTGAATCATGTGAAACAACATGGAAAGAAAAAAGAACGAAGCACTTGGGCGGCCAATGCTTACCAAGAAGGTGGACATGTCGGTTTTTGTAAGGACTTTGGTATATGAAGTGTGAACTGCAGCCCAGTCTGTTGCCGGTGCAACTGCACGGGCCGGAGCAGATGCAAGTGCAAGTGTTGGTGCAGGTGCCGAAGCCGCTGCTGTTGCCAGAGATGGTGCTCCTTGTAGAGCTGGTGCCGGTGTCGGAGCAGGTGCCGGTGTCGATGCCCGATCCTCCGGTAGATCAGACTGATCCGCTGACGCGGTCGGTGCCCAATCCTCAGCTGGATCAGACTGAGCTGCTGCCGTTGTCAGTGCTAGAGCAACTGCCGGTGCTCGATCTATGCGAGACAACGGCGATCGTGTCTGGTCTGCTATGATCAGCTTTCTAACTTGACTAGGATCCGTGACCGTGATCCAGTTTTTTTTCTTCATTTCTTTTAAACGCGAGAAGGACTAATTGTGGCGTTTTTGTTAAACCAAACTGCAGTTCATCATAGGGATTCAGCTTGTACTCAGACAACAGACTGATCCAATTTTTTCTAGTAATATAAGTGATGGACAGTGCCTTCGTTACTAACACGACATAAGAAGTGAAACCTGCAAAAATAGCCATCGTAGAGCAAACCAAACGGTTTATTCTGTGATGAATGTCACATGGCAAAACCTGCATCGTAAAATTGCAGGAAAAGAAAGAAAACATGACATTAAATCAATAAGATTTAGACAGTAAATCAATAAGATTTACTTGATGTGACACGAGTGAATCCTTACCAGGAAATCACTATGTTGAAGTACTAAACAAAAGATTGATCGTCCAACTACGCGTGGCATGCAGGGGCCCCGCCTACTCCCACAAGCAGGACAGTCCAAAGGTCGTGACAAATCGTATGGACCGAACATCCATGGGACTGGAAATCCTGGTGGGTGCGATAAACCCTGCAATGCATACAGATATTGGAGTGTAACCATAATTGATAAACCGTCCTCACAAAAAATATGATCTGGATACTTCAAAATATACAGACTGAATTGAGTGGACAGACATTAACATAGACCGTTCACACACCAAAAGCGGCAGTACTAATAAACAATACAGGGTTCACAAACACAAATCAAGTACTGAACAATAGTACTTACTACAAACAAGCAAAGTTGCACTAACTAAACTCTGCAGACTATTTCTTGCCACCGACCTACGGGATGAACCCTCCATAACTGACTAGGCCATGGACTTCGTGTGAGATGTCTACATGCACCATCACCATCTTGTCAACCTTGGAGAACCTAACAGAGTGGTCTTTCCACTCATAAACAAGATGATGAAGACAGGCCGCATCAGATTTGTTGGGAAGCTTTACAAGAACCACACCCTTCGTAATCGAAGGCACAACCAGGAAATTGTTGTGGTCAAGTACAGCCTCGAGAACACGCCTGACAACAATGCTACAGGAAAACACTAGTTCAGGACACGTGGCGACAAGGACACAGCAGCTGGATAGTTCAACAGTAGAACTCATCATCAGGTCTTCCAGTTCACACGGCATGACTTTGAGAACTTCATCTCCACCGCGGACCTGGTTCTAATTCAAACAGAAACCATATTTTATTACTACCTCCGTTCAGAAATATAAGATGATTTTCGATATTATACTCCATATATGACTACATATACGCACAGAAATGAGTGAACAAAGACACTAGAACATGTCTTCAAAGGCATGAGAGCAGAGGGATTACATGCAATATCCATAACACAAGTTACTGAGGCAAATATACCCTCTTAAAAGGTAGCATTGATGTTCATAAAGTACTCCCTCCGTCCCAAAATTCTTGTCTTAGATTTGTCTAGATACGGATGTATCAAGTCACATTTTAGTATTAGATACATCCGTATCTAGACAAATCTAAGACAAGAAATTTGGGACATAGGGAGTAGTTGAAAGTAATCTATAAGAAATCAGTGTCAACCTCTCGCATGTTTTGGTCAAAAGAGGAATTTAGAACCATCATTTGGCACACTAAAATCACATGGAAGATCACCAAGAAAGTTGTACTACCAGTACTAGTACTGCGTGTTAGATGAAAAAACACGATCAAGATCGAGAAAAAGATCGTCAACAAGAGACATTACCTGGACTTGCTTAATGAGGGATCCCGGAGAGGGGGGCTTGGACAGGGCGATGGCTTTGAGCTTGTCTGCGGTAGTCTCGGCGGGGTGCTTGCGCTTCTTCGTACCATGAGCCTCGACGGTTTTGGCCAGAGCCATAGACATCACGTCGGCCGGTGCTCCGGCGTCCATCCAAGAGAGGAAGCTGAGATAGAAGAGTGAAAGGAGGAACGAGATGAGGGAGAAGCGAAGCGAGTGGGGGTTTTCTTCAAGAGAGGAAGCTGAGAGAGAAGAGTGAAATGATGGTTGCTTCGTCTGTCCAACTTACTGCTGGAAAGGAGGGGGTTTTGTGATTTGACGGCTCATTGGGCATTACTGCGGCGGTTCGATCGGGGTAGTCTACCATCACTCTACTACGGAGTAATTTAGTGCATGGTTGGTGGACCCAGGTGCTGGCTGTCCCACACGTCGACGAAAGTGAGTAATTTAGTGCATGGCTGGAGGAGGATCCGCACGGTAGAGCGTGTCCGCTGTTTTTCTGAAGAAAAAAATGATTACAGCAAGTGTTTCCACTCTTACGACGGAGGATTGCGAAACACGGCAGCCACTTGAACATACATAGTGCTCCTCCTACTAGGCTTGTGCAGTGGTTCATACGTCAGTACTACACAATCTTGTTGCTAGTGTAGTAAGATATGAGGATAACAAATGATGTTGTGCGCATGTCAACTACTCCTATATGTAACATAGTACCACTTTTCGACTGTCCGGTCGAGAATGAACGGTGAGATCAATGTTAACAGAACTAGGTCCACAGCGCACGAAGAGTACGGTGCTACAGTACTCCACGAAACATGAACCATATGAAGCACGAATAGTGTTAGGCAAGGTGTATGAAAGGTGCACGGGATGGGAGCAAAAGTTCCCTTCTCGACCCACTTTTGGGTGTTTGGCAGAGTGCATGAAGGGTGCATGAGTCCACACTAGTAGGTTGACAAAAATACACAAAGAGGAAACAACTATATTGAGATGAGAATGCAACCAAACACACCCACACGCTTTGTGCTACAGTGACTGATCTGCACCGTCTGAGTTTGATCCAACGGTCATGTTGCGCCGAGACATGGACGTGCCCATGCAGAGGGCACCTAAACACCACCGAAGTCCCTCTGCTTCTCGAGGCGCACGACGTTGGTGATGCAGGGTGCAACCGCCCGCAGAGCCCGCTCCCGGTCGACGGGAGCCAGCTCGTCAAAGACGGCGTCCAATGGCACGAATGGATTCCGGTGACGGAGCCCTGAAAGGATTCGCCTGGCAACGGCGACGGCAGCCCGCAACCCCTCCTTGTCCAGCTCAGTCCCCACCATCGCGCGGAGACGCGACTCAGCTCCTCGGAGATATAGATGAAGAAGGAGACCAGATCAGGAAGCCGTAGCTCGTTGAAGTCGACCGGGTGGTCGAACGGGTTTAGCCCGACGGCCGGCATCGTCGCGCTGGCACGACGGTAGGCATCACGCAGCCGCAACACGTGCGTGCCAACTTGGTTCACCAAGTGGCTGAGGCGATCCTGGACCTCGTCACGATCGGCCCGCTCGCGCTCCAGCCGGCTCCCCTGACGGCCTATCGTATCTCCCGCTTTCTGCAGCAACGCCGCCGACGCCTCGAGCATCTTTGTGGTGGACGCCTGCCACTTTTGAAGCTCCGTGAACTCCCGCACATAACGGAGGAGCATGGCACTCCTCTCCTCCTTGAGCTCACGGAGCTCCACGTCCTTGGCCCTGAGCTCCGCATGCTTGACATGGAGCTCCTGTGTCAGGCGCCTCACCTCGGACTCCATGATCTGCTGCGCCGCCATGGCACCAGGTAGAAGCAATGGGGAGAGGAAGCAAAGGGGGCGAAACGGCTGAAAGGCAATGCAATCTACGGGAAGGCAGAGGGAGCGGGGAATCTTTTGGTTTTCACCACGGTAAAACACCAGTCGATGGCTTCTCACATCAGGGAGTAGTGGGTTTTTACAGGCGGAGTCATCGTGACTAATTGCTGCCGCGCCTGCTCCCGTCAATCAAAAAATTAAAAATCCTGCCGCACCCAAACACTAGAGCAACGCCGCGGTGGATATTTAAATTTACCTACCGGCAAGTAGATAAAAAAAGGGGTGAAAAAACAAATGTGGCGGCAGCCTAGCTAATCGGTCGAACTAGCCCAACTAGCTAGCCACCGTGCTTCACTGATGTACTCGGCGGGAAAGGTGGTCTTTCGTGATTTGATGACTCATTTACTTGCTTCGGCGCTACGACCGAGGAGGACCCAGAAAACGCGCGGTAGGGCGTCCCACGTCAGGAAGAATATATGCGTGCACCACCCGGGAGGACCCCGAAACCGCGCGGTAGGGTGTGCCACGTCTCGGCACGGAGGAAAAATGTGCGTGTAAAAATATATTGTATCAGACGTAATACCTATGGTTCGACCTCGGGACCCAGCCAGTCGGTCGAAAACACCCCACTAGCCACACAGCTTCATCATGCAAACGTGGCACGGAGGATAGATGTGGTTAGCTCCGTCTCGACCAGCCACAACGTCTCTTGTTCTAGGCGATTCTTCTATTTTCCAAGCTTTTTTTTACTTGTAATAACACCACGGCAAGCTAGCTCCGCTCTTCGTGTGTGCCCGTGCAAAGGTTAGACGATGGAGAGAAGAGAGATTGAGATCGCAGACCTGGGACCCACCAGTAAGTGAGACAACGGTCATGCACGTGTTGACGAGGCACTCCCTCTACTCTACTCAACGCAAGTAATGTATAAAATCAAGTTATGGGACAAAGCCAACAACCGTTCGTTTTTTCAGGCTATCGACTTACGCTTTGTAGTCCAGGTTGCCAGTTCGAATCTCGTCTTTCAGATTTGTTAGTTTTAGGTCCAAATTTGATTAATGACAAGTGGGACCCCCGTGTGTTGTTCCGATATTTCAGTGTAGGATGGTTTTTTTGAACAAACACTTTGCGCGGTTAGACAAGTAACGGCACGAGTTACACGTATTTTGCAAGTTTACGAACAAAAATGACAGCGGCATAGAATATCACATCCACCCCGCAGCTTAGATACTATGGTGATACGAGTTTTTACACCGTTGGAAGTGAGATCCAATGGCTTGGGAGTAGTCTTTGTAATTATGCGCAATTTCCAAACTCTCCAAAGGTTTTTTTGCAAATAAAACATTCAGGCCTCGTGTGTGCCACTGCATCTTCGATCCAATGGCTCCCCGGTGCTCATATTAGGTGCTCCCCGTAGCTTAATTACCCGCTACAGTGATGTGAGCATCTAGGTCGTATGATCAGTGATCAGATGGCACATGCGTAGTACTTGTACTTTCTGCGCATTTCCCAAACTCTATCAGTCGTATATTGCAAAAACATTCAAACCTCCTACTGTGGGCCGTTAGATCTCAGTGAACTCGTATCACCATAGAATCTACGGTGCGGGAGCACCTCATACTCTCCCGTGCGAGAAAACATAAGGTGCTATCGCAGCTTGGATGCTACGGTGATACGAGCTTGGAGGTCGTTTGATCTGAGATCCAATGGCATCTGAGCAGTCTTTGTGCTTGTAAGCAGTGGGCAAACTCTTTTGGGGCTTTTCTGCAAAAAACCATTCGAACCACCGAGGAGGAGTTGGGTCACAAATCCAACGCCTCCAAAGAGCTTGTATCACCAAAGCATCTAAGGTGTGGTAGCACATGATATTCTTACATACAGGAGAATATGATGTCCTCCTTCATCTTAGATGCTATGGTGATACGAGCTTCGAGGTCGTTGGATATGGGATCAAAGGGCATCTAAGTGGTTTTTGTACAAATTGTGTGCAATTCTCAAACTCATCAAGGTTTCCTGCAAAAATATTAAGACACATCATGTGAGCTGCTATATCTCAGATCTACAAGCTCCAAGCAACTCGTATCGGCATATAGCATCTAAGGTATGGGGGCACATGATATTCTCCCGGGGAGGAGGGGTGGGGGTGCACAACCAATCGGTGGTTGGGAGGGTGGGGACAAATATAATCTAAACAACCCTAAACAGAGCTCCACAATTTTATCTAAGGTCGAGGGGTTGACCCCCGACAATCATAGCTCCGCCTAAACACAACATTTGCATGTACTGTAGTACTAGACTTAATATTCATGTTTCAGTTTCATGTTAATTTTAAATATTGAACTGAGGACCATGGATGTCTTACATTTTACTCCCTTCGTTCCTAAATATTAGTCTTTTTAGAGGCTTCAAATGGACTGGCACATACGGATGTATATAGACATATTTTAGAGTCTAGATTCACTCATTTTGCTCCGTATGTAGTTACTTGTTGAACTCTCTAAAAGACTAATATTTAGGAATAGAAGGAGTATTTTTGAATTCGTGTCATACATGCATGGTTTGGAAAAATAGATGCACTATACTTATTGGATTGTTGTTGTGTTCGTGCGTGTGTGTCTCTGTGTCTGTGTGTGGTCATATGCTTGATACATACAAAGTTTTCTCACCTCCATATTGTTCATCTTTTAAATTTGAATTTGCATTGGAAAACTTACTGGGGATACCATGAAATGTGAAATCCACGTTGAGATCACTATATCACAAACTCACTCTAATTCAACAACTCGTCATAAATCAATTACCACGTTGAGATTAGTATTTGCAAGGAAAATATGGGTATTGTAATACACATAGATTCGTTCGGCAATTTAAAAGGTTCCTTTCGTATTCTCGAATGGTAGGACCCAACGGCGTACCAGCCAAACCTTGGCTCGTGTTGATCCTAAAAAAAATCGGGCTCGTGTCCTTCGGTGGCGTGCATGGTACACACATTAGGCAACCCCAACCAGTCGAGCCTCAGCATTTCAAGTCGAAATATCTGGCGGCCAGAATTCCAGCCCTAGGAAATTCCCCTCATGTCCCCGGTCCATAATGACTACCGATGAACAACGGAGGGATGCTTTAGTAACTAGACAACATTACCTACCGTGCTGAGCACGGTTCAATTCCCTCGGTCACCGCTCGTCAAGGTCACCCGTCAACTGCATTGCCTAGTACTACTACTACTACACCAGGATGAGCATAGAATTGAGCCCGTTTGTTCGTGCCTAGTACTTGAGTTAATATATCAAGCAATGCACTGGTACGGAGGGATTATCCTTTTACTCTGCATATATAACTTGTCTGAAGTCTAACTAAGCAAAATGTTTGACCAAATCCTTTCTTAAGAAATACAATAGGACAGATGTACGGCTTGAAAATTTATTGCATGATGCAGGTTATGATATTGTTTCGAATCCTGGATCTTAAATTTCAGAAAATCCAAAAGTGAGCATAAATTCTTGAAACTAAGCATGGTCACGTGATATGGCACAAATATTACTTCGTAAGTTTTTTCTTCAATTTGAGACAAGCTGCTTATGACAAGTTGCACAAATGAAGAGCCAAGGTATTTTGGAACAAAGACCTGTCACGTTAAGGCGAACGCTTTCACTATTGAAACCGTGGGCGTTTACGTGCCGCCACGAGTCCCCGCTTCTCATCGGCAGGTGCCGTCCGAGCAAGCGTGTGAGTCGACGGGAGGCGTGCGAGCAGACCGCTGCGCCGGCTGTCAGGGAGGCGTGCGAGCAGACCGCTGTGCAGGCTCACCGGGAGGCGAGCCCTTTGACCAGGCTCCGCCGGCCACCGTCGTCCCAACTACTCCCACTTTTAATGTCGCCGGCGCCGCAGTTTAAAATCAACCCCGCACTACCTGGTATCGCTACAATCCTCTCTCTTCCTCTCGGATTCTCCTGTCGTCTACCTCCAACTAGCCTGACCTAAACGTACGCCATGTCGCATCACGATGGTCTGCCCTTAGTGTTCCAGTTTCCTGAGGAAGACACCCAGCCGGAGTCTCAAGAACATAAGGCGCTTTGGGACGAGCTTGAACTGGCCTTGCGGGAAGACGCCGCGCCTGTCCCCGCTCCCGTTCCGGCTCCCGTCGCCCCGACTGCGCCAGCGCCCATCCCCGTGGCATTGATTGGCTGGGAGCCGCACATTGTCGCTCAGCTTGATCCCACGGGGTTCCACGAGGTCCCCGCCAGCGCATGCGCCTGCGCGTGCACTGACGCGCACGCCCGTGCTGGTGCCCGTGCACCTGCCAGCGCATGCGCGTGCGCGTGCACTGACGTGCGCGCCCGTGTCGGTGCCCGTGCACACGAATGTCTCCGCCGCGCCGTTGACAGCGCATGTCCCTGCGCGGGTGCCAGTGCCCCCCTCAGCGGCATGGATGGCCGCCGTCGACCGCTTCCTTGCAGCAACGCCAGTCGCCTCCTCCCGCCAATTGACTCGCTCCGAAGTCCAGAACATTTTGGCCTTCCTTGAAGCTAGGCCAACGTCCAGGAGTACGCCAACAACGGCGCAAGACGCCGCCGTCGCCGACGGTCAGTGGCCCGACGACACACAGAGCACGGCAGAGGAGCCGCTTCCCACCGCGAGACGCCCCCGCCGCCGCCGCGTAATCTAAATTTGCCATGAAAAACGTTCGGATTGCCATGCCTAAAATCCGAACGTTTATCATTTCCGTTTATTTTATATCGATCATCGTATAATTTAAAGTCGGAGTCAGACTGAACGAAATGTATGGTTTGATCGATTGAATGTTCTGCTAGAGCCGTATCAAATTAAATATAAAACGTCATCAAGCCACATGTGTTCCTTGTCATCCAGCGACCTAGACTGCTTCAATGTTGAGCGCTCAACATATTTAGCGTGCAGTTAATTTCATGCCAAAAATAGTGCTAATCACATGACAACACGCAAATAATATCCTAGTAGTTAATATCTGCATGCACTTAATATACTTCCAAATTAACATGCATTGCACGTACACACTGACTAGTGCTGCTAGTACGTGAAACTGGTGCCGTGACTTGTGAACGCGTCCAGATATGGTCAACGGCAACATCGCCCGCGAGTTCTTCCTGTTTGCCCGTGCGTCTAAACGCAGAAGGGGAGGAGAGAGAGAGCACACATGGAACCCACCAGTAAGTGAAGGCGAATAGTACTAAAAATAATATTACATGTTATCCATTATTAGGCTGTGGTAATATAAAAACATTATGTGAACAAAGGGGGTACAACAAACATTGTTAATCTACGTATGTTGCCTATTGACGTGCGGCTTGAAGGCCCGGTCGCATGTTCGATCCTCGTCCTTTATTTTTTAATTTGTATATGGGTCCAAATTTGTTTCATGACATGTGGGCCCCTCGGTGTGTAGTTTGTAGCACTTTAATTTGTGGGTCGAAATTTGTTCCATTCCAAGTGGACTATCGGTGTGTAGTTTTGTAGCTTATTTATAATAATTAAAGAGAACAACATAGTTTTTTCAATAATACCATGGTGTGACGTTGAAGGCGAGAAAGGACGTGCGAGAGAGCGATGACCGAGCCAGAGGGAAATCAACTAGGGGAGTTGCGTGGGTTGCAACGGTGTTTGGAGTAGTTGTGGGCCGAATGCTACGAAAATATAATCTAAACCGACCGGAATAAATGCCTACACAAATTAATCCAAGGTTGGAGTGCCCCTCGCAATGTAAATAGCTCCGGCTTTGCAAGGGATTGAGAGGTAGTAGCTTCAACGTGTGGAAGATACGGTGTGAGAAAGCGAGGTCAATCGAGAGACATATAGATAGAGAGACAAAGTGAGTGTGGTCCGACATTCATTGAACAAATATATATGCTCTGGAGAGATATTGTCCGATTGAGATTTTTGGCAAGGGTGAGGGTTGTAAGATAGAGCTTGAGAGATGATCCAGTCACAGACGTGTAGATATATTTTGTGCGTGGGAGGAAGCAAGGTCAACCGATCACATAGGGTCGCCGTGCGATCGAAAGAGTGAGACGGGTTGGAGAGAGTGACCTAGATAGACGATGTGCGTGAGAGAGTATACAATGTGAATAGGTCGAATTGGGCTCAAACATGGTGATATATCGTTTTTGTCCGAGAAAGAGCGAGGTCAATCGAGACATACGGAGAGAGAGAGAGAGAGAGAGAGAGAGAGATTGAGTGAGCGTGGCCCACCATGAGGTCGAAAGAGTGGCGGCGGCTTGGATGGACTGACCTAGATAGACAATCTGTGTGAGAGAGTATAGAGTGTGTCGATCGAGGCCCGAACAGGGAGATATATCATTTGTGTGTGAAAGAAAACGAGGTTAAACAAGACTTAGATAAAGAGAGAGAGATTGAGCGAGTGTGGCCCGCCGTGCGGAAGAAAGAGTGAGACAGTCTCGAGGGAGTGACCTAGATATACAACGTGCGTGCGTGCGCACGAGAGGTTGGGGGGCTAGATAGGCAATGCACCCCCATGGGGGCGGTGAAGGGAAAGCTCCCATTGGTAGAAAAAAACCCACAACCCCTTGGGGTTATCCTGCGCTTGGAAGAAGAACTAGGAAAAGGAAAAAATATAGCGATAGTTTTATTCTTCATCGCCGTAAGTAAATACGTAACTAGGAATATGGAAAATTGCATTTTTGGAATTTGCTTTAGCGCGAGAGGGTGAGAGGGAGGGGGGAGAGAGAGAGCTCGGCATGGGGTGCAATGGCGGGTGTGTGAGGTAAATACATTTGGTAACAGAGTGGAAAAAGGGGTGTGTAGTTGAGAGACTTAGAGATCGAAACATGGAGAGAAAGAATGAACGTGTGTTGGAAACCGATAGCTTCCTAAGGTGGTTAGGAGAGGAAGATTGACCGATACAGGAAGTATGTAGCGTTTGTGCGGGGGGGGGGGGCTAAAAACAACATTTGAATGTACATAGTACGAGACTTAATATCGATGTTTCAATTCGGTGTACATTGTAAGATTTGAACCGAGGACCAGGCATACGGGTAATTATTTCGAATTCGTGCCATACTAAGTTTCGAAAAGTTGACATTGACTCAGTTTGTTGTGCTATTTTGTAGGTCATATGTTTGAATCCATCCAAAAGTTTTCTCACTACCATGGTGTTCATCATATACATATGAATTTGTATTAAAAAAGTAGCGTGGATACAGTGAAATGTGAAATCCACGTTAGAATTGGAGATTGCTACGTGACACACACTCTAATTCAAATAACTAACTACGTGACACACACTCTAATTCAAATAACTAATTATGTGACACACACTCTAATCCACGTTAGCGTGGGTACCGTTTTGAATTTTTTTCAAATAACTCCTCATTAATTAATTTATAGTACTCCCTCCGTTCACTTTTATAAGACCTTGAAGACATTTCAGACAATGTGCAAAATAGTTCATTTTAAGTTGTCTGAAACGACTTAAAAAAGTGAACGGATGGAGTATCTCGTTTCGAATGACTAATTATTGCAAGGAAAACACGGGCATGGTAATACATACAGATTCGTTTGCAAATGAAAGAAGATTCGTTTGCATTCTCAAATGTAGGCGCACCAGGCAGACCAGGGTCGTGTCGGGGTGGACGCTGCTTCGGTGCCTTAAAGGCAACTGCCTTTGGTCACTGACATGTGGGCCAGCCACCTGTTGGGCCCACATGTCATGGACACAAAGGCAGGTGCCTTAAGGCACCGAAGCATAGTCCTATCTGGGTGGTCGCGTGTGTCGGACGAACGCGTAGCACCCAGCCACCCACCCCCTCCCCCCCAAAAAAGGACGACGACAATATAAGTTCGCGCTTCCACGTTTCGGATTGAAATATCTGGCGGCCCCAATTCCAGCCCTGCAAAATCTCTCTTCTCCACCGTCCCCTTCCGCGCCCAGATTGCTCAAATCCCTAATTCGCCGCCAACCCTCGAATCGCCCCTCGTCTCGTCTCTTTCCCCACCGTTCCCCACCTCTGTGCCGGACGACGACGACGAAGACGACGGTCGCGCTTCACCACCGCACCGGAGCTACCTCATCTACGCCCTCGTCCACCGCACCGGGTGGTCCACCGACAACGTCGGCCGCCGCAACCGACGTGCCTCACAGACACCGAGTTCCACCGCATCAGGTGCGCTTCACCGACGCCGTCTCCCAGCTCACCGGGGCTACTTCACCGAGCACATCGTCGCACCTCCGCCCCCCGAGGCCGTTGGGGCTTCACCAACGGTCTCGTCCACCGCATCGTAGCGCTCCGCTGCCACTCAAGATCTGCATCCGTGCGCGGCCAGCCAACGCCAGCGCATCACCCTCAACGGCTCTGAAGTGACCCGCACTCTAGCTAGGCGAGCATGCCCAAACGCCGGCCCGAACTAGGTATCCACACATCACTCCCTTGTGCACTGTTCTGACGATGTTTGGATATCCTTTCACTGCTCTCTTAGCTTACACGCCTATGCAACTCTGACTTTAACTCTTATTTCTTCTGGAGATATCATCTGAAACAAGCAAATCCATTTTTTAGCGAAGCATGACGGCGCTACGGGATCTGGTACACATCCTGCACACCCGTATAACCTTGTAAGTATCTGTCCTCCGGTACAACATCAAGGTCGATTCCTCTTATTTGATCAACCATTCGCCGTGTCAAAAATGCAGAGGGGGATGCAAGGAGCACAAGGCCTGCACATCCAAGCAAGTGGTAACATGGACTTGTACATGGAACATCCCAAGCGCAAGCAGAGCTGCAGTGAGCCTGTACAACGAGCTAGCGTAAGTCCCTGCATTTCATTTAATTCGTACTGGCATTCGTGTATGATTTGTGTGCAGTGGCTGATCCACGAATTCAAGTTACCAGGGGCGAACATTTAACTTAAAAAATACGAAGGCACTTGCACTCCGGAAATCAACATAACTTGAGAAATGTGAAGCTACATGCACTTTGAAAACCAGCTAATGATCCAAAGTAGTTCAGATTATAAACACTAAATGATGCAAGCACCAAAAAACACAAAATGCAACATGGTGTACAAGGACTACAAACATGGTCTGTACCTGCTTGAATTATTCGTTCTCTGGCTGAAAATATCGAAGTGTAATTGCACGTATAACCAGTGCGCAAACTGCATATCAATATATCTATCCTGCACAAGTATGCAATAGTTTCAAACAACAGATTAGAGAAGTATTTATGCTATGTTGTCATGATACGGGGACTTTCTGGTAGATGGCCTCGACGTTTCCTCAAGCTATGAAAATGCACTATAATTTGCTTGTCATCAATGCCTGCAAATCTCTGTCTCTCTCAACATAGTAGATCATCATTAGACACTAAATCCTTCAATGAGCTTGCAAAATGCTTGCATTAGATCCCTCATTAGACACTATATGTTCATCACCAGGAGCATGTAAAATGTTTGCATCAAATCCTTCATTAGCAGTCTGTTCATTAGACACTTCAGGCTCAAGAACAACATGAGCTTGTATGTTTGCACCGGAAACTTGATTAGATACATCAGATTCAGTCAGTTCAGTATTGATTGGGGGAGTTATAAAATAAGTAGAAATTGGTTTCATTTTCTCATAGATTCCCTACATACAAGCAGTTTTACAACACCGTCAGGTTTAACTATTGGCCAGAAATTGAAGAGTTGAATTAGATATAATCAGGGATGTGATGTACCTGCTCGTTGCGCATGCTACTCTTGCAAGCTGCGACTGTCCGTTTGCGCAAGCTCGATGCCATGCCCGTGCTGCCGCCGCTGCCTCCCACGCAGGCTACACCCAGGGTTGGATCTTCATCTTCTTGTCCTTCCGTTCGCTTGAAGCCCGGCGACCGCCCTCCAACGAGGGCGCGAGGAAGTGCTGTGTCGGTCTGTCCAGCGGCGGCTAGGTTAGGAGCGAACCAGACTGGAGGCTGGAGCGAATGAATTGGGATTTTTCCTGCTGTCGATCGATATGGGAGGCGCTCGTTTGGGCCGCGAGCCTGCTATAGGGCCTGCCTTGCACTTATGTTATTGGCCCATCCAAATTGAAACATTTTTCTTCATTTTTTACATTGCCTGCTCGTGCGTTGGGACGAACAAAACTAGCGTGGGCCAACCTGGACGACTCAAACTAGGTGCACACTTTCCAGCCACCTGAGGCGGCCGCCCATACCAGCCCCTATGGTGGCGTCGCCCCTTTTTGCGTGTATGATTGGATAGTGAAAAATATTCCAGTGGCGCTTTTGATTTACCCACAGAATGGTTGAATTGCTTGTTTCTATGAACTGAGTTCGCCAATAATGTGAAGGATGCCAGTCTTTTCATCCTATTGTAGATTGCTTAGATCTCGATATGCCAAAAGTAATCACATGAAATATACAGTAAAAGCCAGTGTGATGTGTTTGGCTACAACTAGTCTGACTACACGTCCTCATATAACATATCAAGGACGCACCATCTTACCAGATTAACCATTCGACTTACCCATGCAGTGTGGGAAGAAAGAAGTATTGGGACTGCGTATCCAAGCAATTGATGCCATGGACTCCTTCGTACAACCTTGTAAGCGAAAAAGAAGTTGCAGTGTGCCTGTACAAAGAACTAGCGTAAGTTCAGTTACCTGCTTCTCGGAATTTTAGTTAGCCACTTATTGCAAAATTGTTCAATTACGTTGCTTGGCTTAATTTAGTTTGCTACTGATTACATAATGGCACAGCCTGTTAATCATATTGTAGACTGCGCCTATCTATGTGTTTGATACTTACTGTTAAGAATTACCTGTTTGCCTTAACTTAAATATCTACTTGTTTGTTTAACTGCTTTGCTGCTGCAACAGCGGGTTACAATGATGTTAATAACTACTTTTCAGCATCCAATTGAAACTCTTTAATTCCTTGTTTGTTTAACTGGTTTGCTGTTATAACTCCCAGTTGAGATGTTTTGCTAACTTCAACTTTTCTGAATCCAATCGGAACTTTAATGGCAAAACAGGTTAGCCCAAGATCAAAGAGCGAGGTCCCCATGGACGTTGCATCATCCCACAGCAGTGGCACCGGCCCAATCGTGCATTATGAATTGCCAACTGCTGATGCTCTAGAGGCTAAACTAGTGGTAGAAAGAGATTCTGCTTCTGCACTTAGAGATGAAGTTGACATGTTGAGGAAGCAAACAGCACAATCACAAGCAGTACTCAAGACAACCATTAAATATTTGGTGGATTTCAAAACGAAGCAAGCTGAGACTGACCAGATTGTTAAGGTCCTGAAGGAAAAAAGGAAATTAAATTCCTACTTGGTAAATCATAGGTGAAATGTTCTTTCCATAGTTGAATAACCTTTGTGTTGTCTGTTCATGTAATCAATCAAACCATTTGTTTTAGAGATCATGTAATAATTGTTTTTTTTGTTTTTGGTTTGTAATTTTATTTGAGCACAAGTCTGTATTAATTGATAAGACTCGGAGACATTTCATTTGGATTGCTGTGCCAGACCTACAAATATGCCAATCGGGCTGAATGTGCATTCAGCAATAGTAGTAGTATAGATGGACCATAAGTGGCACGCATCGGAAAGGGCCAAGATGCTGGCTAAAAAAGGATGCTGTTGTAGCCAAAAAAAAGTACAGCGGCCTGGCTTATGTATGTTAGTTGATATTATTGATCCATATACTCTATAAGTGTTTATATGTCTGTTAGTTCTGTACATTCTTGGTTGATTGACTCGGTATTTGAATCTTGATACATCGCTTGTGTACATATCTAAATGGGAGTACACATTATGCTGCGTGTGACATTTGAGTTGGACATGAAGTGTTCCAAATATTCGAATTCACCTTAAACTGGATTCTAGTTTCTGAATTTGAGTATCGGCATTTGTAAACCATATTCATATATGACAGTGGAATACATCTTTGTCGTCCTTTTGAAGATATATAAAAACACATAGAATGATTTATAAAGATTCATATAGGAATACAAAATGGATTCGAATTTAGTTGCCAGGGTAAACGTGGATGCTTATTGTCCCAAAATTCGAAAGAAGCAGCAAAATGTCCACTCCCACGTCGGCTGCCCGAAGCCAAGTGTTTGGGAGATGGAAATTACTGTCTACCCATTACACGGACAATCCATCGGCCCGATTTCCACTGCTCTAAATAGGGGTAGGTTAGTAACTTCAATTAGACGTGACACGACCGCCTCTGAGCCCATTCCGACACGGTGGGCGTCAAACATGGGCGGCAAAACTCATTTGATTCAAGCTCGTCCGAAAGACCTCTGTTTCTCCCTCCATTCCCCATTCATACACGGTGGGCGGCAAAACAAACTCGACTCGGCCGAAATCGATGTAGGCAAATATTTTCAATAGGGGCAGGTTTGTAACTTCACTCAGACGTGACACAACCGCCCTACCTGTCAGCCCCGTTCATACACCGTGGGCGCCAACCATGGGCGCCAACCACCCTCTCCTCGCCCGAAATCGCTCTGGGCAAATATTGGCGAGATGCGAGATTACCGTCCTATCCCCAACCGACGAGACGTCCAAATTTTAAACGGGGGCTAAGTTCGTAACTTTCCCATATTTCAGACAGGCGCGTCCCAAAAACATGGTTCCCCGTACCTCTCCCTCCATTTTCCCATTCATACACCGTCCGCGCTAGAACACCCCATCCCCACACCAGCCTCCGTCCGCCACCCCATCCATCGCCGCCGTCCTCCACCACATCCATCGCCACCGTCCTCCACCATGCCGGAGCGCCTACCAAGACCGCGTCGTCCACTGCTAGAGATGGACGTTTCTCATCCACGGCGACGGACCAATAGCCTTGCATCGCGTCCTCTCGCTTCATCGGCGCCGTCGTCCTCTTTGCCGGGGCCGCTCACACGACCTTCTCTTCCACCGCAACGGGACTTATCCCCCGATGCACCCGTCTACCGTCGCAGATCTGCTTCAACGCCACCGACAGCCATCGCACCCCCGATGCCTACACGGCGCCGCAAGAGAGGTGGTACTTCATATCTCCTCAACTTTTTGATCTCAACCAGAAAATAGATCTTAACTTGGTTACTCTACTTTCTTTTCAGCTCTTAGAATTTAGTTCTTAGTTCGAAGCAAACAATGGATGCTAAATATCATTTCTCCGGTTTGCAGCTTCAAATCTGCCATGGCACAGCCATAATACGGTTTAATTGATCATGCTTAGGGTTTAATTGATCATGTTGGTTCCGTGGTGGTTTCTTTAATAGAAATCGGAGGGGAAACCCTCTTTTGCTAAAAAAATATGCTTAGAGTTTCCCCCTTTTATGATCACTATACGATCAGAATACGTGCTTCGTGTCATAATAACACTGCTCCACCCATCAAGCTAAACAAGCTTAGTTGTTCAAATACGAATCTGATATTATTAAAACAGAGTTGTTTAATTGGTCAGCTAAATGTTCCTAAATTAGTTTCGAAAATGCATGTTCGCCGCTCGGGTGTGTATCTCTACAGGGTGCCCACGGTGGGCCGGCCCACCCTGGGATTTTGGGTCGTCCCAGGCCCCGATTCCCCTCTGTTCTGCTGCGCGCTTCCGATCTCTACTCGCCCCCAGCCGCCTGCCTCGCCGGCGACTTGCCGTCCCCGGACGGCATGACTCTAGGAGGAGACGCCGGACTAACAGGAGGCCAGGAGCCGCTCGCCCAACAGCGTCACCGCTGCCCGGGCGCGCCGCCGTGCCTACCTTCCCAGTCCGTTCAGGGCTCAGGCGTGCAGCACCCACCAAGCCAACCCGATTTATCCTGAGATACGTCCTCAACACTCAGCAGCCACTCCTCATCACCCATTTTCTAATTGATTCATTACTCATTAGGCAGGACTGTCATTAGGGTTTGTTGTGTGCTCAGTGCTACCTACACTTAATGGTTCAGATGTATTTCGGTAATCTTTAGTACCTCTAAAGTTCACAGGGTTTTCAAAATTCCGGCCCTCGGAACAGAAACTAGTCATTTTGGATTGTTGGTCGTAGTGACATTGACCCAGATTACTACTGCAAGCCAGGTTTGTTGACAATTTTACTTGTCTTTCTTACTCATTCGATATAATATCCAATTATTCACGTCGATTAGTTGCAAACAATAAGTGCTAGACAAACTTCTTCATTCAGATTTTGGACGGTCTCTTACTGCAGTTACAATTCTGCATACTTGTCCTAGTAAGCTCACAAGTAAATGATTGATTCACTACATCTATGCTTGCCTTGTCATATTTGTTGTCAATATTCTTTTAGGGTGGACCACCCTGTTTCTAAATACTGGAACCGTAGACATGAGTGAATAGTATTTCTCTATGTGATCTCTTCCATCATGTGTGGGTAACGAACACTGCATTGTATAGAAAGAAAGTGTCATTTCCAGCTTTTACATAGGTTTCGATCTTTTACATGGAATACAATCTGCCTACTTGCTTTGTGTCGCACTACCAACACTCCACCCTTGAAGCTAAACATTACGCCACTCATAATTGCTTAGTTTATTTGTTCAAATACGAATTTCATATGATTCTAATGTTCCTACTTCAGTTTTGAAATGTGTGCCTGCCTGTTATAGAGACATAAGGGGTTTGTATTTCTGTGTGTGGTCTGGTCAGCACGGTTGGGGAGGTGAACTTTGCATATGCAGTGTTTATAGGGAGACACTCTCCGAGTTGAATCCGCAATGCATTCCATAGATAATCTGACTACTTTTTATGTTTTCATGAATCTCAGATTCTGAACAACATCATAATGATTATGAGCTTGCGCGCATGAAAAGAATAAAGCAGAACAATGCCATGGCTGTCAAGCAATGCAAACGCTCTCCACCTACAGATTCATGCTCAGAATATGATCCTAACAGTGATTCTGAGCTAGAGGGAGACCTAAGTCAATGTAGCTCCCTAGTGGAGGAGTCAGAGGAAGATGCCCTATCTTATTCACCCATCAACGTACTTGCTCTAACTTTCCAAGGTTACATTGCTCGCACATATCTTGCAACTGATGCTTTGCATTGCTTCTACTTTGTTGAACTGCCATTAGCTTAGTTTACACATTGTGTATGTGAATACGCCCTGCCTATCCATTTTCAGTACATATTCCATCTGTCATCATACCATATTTATCCATCCAAATGCTGTTCTTGTGTATCAGACGTCCAAAAGGAAGAGGGCGATTGCTGATCGTGGAGGAGCACAAGCAAAGTATTTGGAAAAGGTAGTGGCACCTGATAAATCAAATAGCCCATTAGGTGTAGTTGCAATATCACCTGACCCACAAAATACCCCAACTCTAGCAGACTCTAGCCCTACTACACTGGTCATTTCTGATGCCCCAACTCAGCAGACCCCAACTGCAGCAAACAGTATGATTATGCCATTTGACATAGCACCATCTGTACGACGCAAAACCCCCATTCCAGCAAAGAGTACACCAAATCCAGTTGCCAAATCCCTTTTCGAACCAGAGAGAGCCCCAATTGCAGCAAATAGGACCCCTGTTCCATTTCTTCCCAGTTTAGAAGACGAAGCTTATGTTGTTGTCAGGAACTTTGTGCGCATCTTTCCTTCATGGAAAGATTATACCGCAGACACAGAACAATTTCCAGTCTTCCTCCGCAACTTACGCGTAAGTAATGTACTAATGTTATTCATGGTCATTACTGCATATGTTTCTGCTGACAGAAGACACAAGATTTCATTCTTTTAAATAGGCGAGGAGCAAACTGGATTGTGATGACGAGCAAGGGTTGGTTGCGCTTTTCAAGCACTCGTTGATGAAGTATCGTTCCTACCTGAGGCAAGCGCACTTCGATGGCAAGCCTCTGAACGAAATTTCTGTAAAGTCTCCGGTGCTACATTTATCCGACGGTGACTGGAATAATCTTGTTACACATTGGTCTCGGCTGCAGCGTAAGGTACTGTCTATGATATCACATCACAATTTGAACTACATTTCTGCATTTGCCTTAATGTCTCACTTGTACGAAAACTGTTAGCAGAAGAACATTCGTTCTCAAGGGACCACAGAATCTCGCAACTATACTGCACACTGCATTGCTCTTGTGAGTACCTCTTGCCCTGTATGACCATACTTACTTTCATAGCTGTTTGATTATGTAGCATCACTGCACATGTTAGCCTCGTAATCGTCCATTTGGTGGACATTATAAGATCCGTATGGACTCTTACATAAATTTAGAATCAACCCAATGCTTTTGAAGAGGTTTAGCTCTGCAGTCCTCTTGTAAGGACTGAACGTGGTCTATCACTGTACTTACATTAACAGCTACTCCCTCCGTCCCATAATATAAGAACGTTTTGTACAGTACACCAGTGTTCAAAACACTCTTGTATTATGGGAAGAGGGATTGGTTCATTTTGTAGCATTCTGCATCTTATCTCCCTCGCCCACCATTTACTAAAAAAGATCAGATCTATATTTAATCTTACCAACAAGTAGAATACACAGACAATGCCAGTGCAGAAGTGTAGCCCATTGCTCTTGTCAGTACATTTTGTCCTGTAACGCTTGTACTTCCAGGGATTGGTAGTTGATTATGTAGCATCAATCTGCATCTTATCTTCATTATCCTCTATCCCTTCCAGTATTATCATATCTATAATTACTCTCTACAAAATGTAGAGTACAGGCAATGCTTATGAAGAAGATTCTGTGCTGAAATTCTTGAGTTATCCTTCCCTTGACATGGAGAAGGGCATTATAAAGCCGGTGTTAACTGTTAATGTAAGTCAGTCCTTCTAAAGCCTTTATCCTCAACTGCTGTTTAATTTGCTCATACTCCCTATCGTTTACTGCTGTTTAGTTTGCTGTTTCTACCAAAATGCATGTTCGTAAGAACCGTAAGTTCTAAGTTTTACTTGTAAAACCAAATTCCTTATTCATACCATGCACATTACTTAATACTCCCTATATGTATGCTTGTTTTTGTGGATCTATAATCCAGTGTGTGGTGAAGCAGCCCACGTTTGCACCTTGTCATCTCCTGTTTTATCTTACTGATGTGGCTGATGATATGAACAACATGCCATGCACATTATCCAAAATAGATACAATGATTTTCTTTGCCCTTCATCTATGCTTGTTATGTTGACATGGTAATCCAGTAGTGTGGTGAAGCTCCCCGCATTATGAACAATGCCAAATTATGCTATTGATATTTTGAACTTACTCTTTATTTTCTAATTTGAAATTGGATAGAATTGACAGAACAGTTATCATCTTTGTTTATACACGTGCAAAACCTGTCATCTCTCTGCTTTGTTTCAGGGTGATATGCCTGATGGCATGCACAAGTCTGCTGAAGGCTGTGAGACAAACCCAACATATATTGCAGCAAAGAAGGCAAAACATCTTGAAGATAGCGAGACAACCCCAAAGTCTTGTCTTGATGCAGTGTTCAAGTTACTTGAGACTAACAGTCAGACAAGCTCACAGAATTCGTTGTCTGAATCAGTTCGACTTCTTCAGTCCCAAGTTCTAGCAGAAAGGCATTCTGCAACTCAACTTCGACTTGAAGTCCTATCTCTAAGAAAGATTGCGGAGAACACCAATGAGAACCTCATCGCTAAACAGCTACACCTGGAAGCTATGACCGACATGCTAGGCCGGTCTCACAGCCTTGCTCAGCAGCTTGCGCAGCAGTTCCCCCGCAAGGCTAACCTTTCTTGAACTGTCTTGGAAGTGGTCTCGGTTCAGTATTATTTTGTTACGCTGCAATGGTGCCCAGTTTTTGTAATCTGCTTCTTCGTTGCGCTTTATGATCACTGGTGGCGAACTTTGATGCCCAGTGGATGTAATATGTGTAATAGCCTTGATAGCCTAGCATAAGTTGCTTGCTTATTTATTTCCTTGTTGTCTTGTTTATTTGTTTGCTTGTAGTCAGTGCAGTTCTTTTTCCGCGGTTTGCTAGTGGCTGCAATAACCTATTTTTTAAAACTAGGCCACAATAACCATGGCTAATATTTACTGTAGTGACACTGGGCCTCCTACGGGCCGTAGAAACAGTGGGCCTTCTACGGGCCGTAGAAACAGTAGGCCTTCTATGGGCCGTAGAAACAATGGGCCTTCTACGGGCCATATCATCAATGGGCCTTATACGGGCCGTATGATCGATTGGCCAAACATGGGCCAATAACAGGCCGCATTATGGCCGTAAACGGGCTAGAGTTGAATCGCCCGTTCATGGGCCGACCATAACGGGCCATCGTTAATAGGCCGTATTTGATGACGCTATGAAAATGGCCCAACGTATTAACGGACCACAAACGGGCCGACTGTAACCACGGGCTGAATTTGGCCCACAAGCAGAAAATGACAGTAACAGGCCGTAAGTAAACGAATGCTGGAAATGAGCCCAAGAATAAATGGGCTCTGAGAAGGCCGAAAGATAACATGGGCTGGAAACGGCCCAACGGAATAACGGGCCGTTAATGGGTATAAAGTGATACACTGTTCATTACGGGCCAGTTTCACCACGGGCCGTTAATGGGTGTAAAGTGATACACTGTTCATTACGGGCCAGTTTCACCACGGGCCATTAATAGGCCAAGAGTTACATAGGGCCTCATATGGCCCGAAAGACGTCATGGGCCATACATGGGCCAGAAGTGAAAATGGGCTGGAATCATATTGGATGGCCCAGATGACGCTACTGGGCCTAATTTGGATAGGGCGTAACGGGCCTTGGGTTAGCGGGCTGTAAATGGGCTATATGCGAACAGGCCGTTAACAGGCTTTCCATGGGCCGGCCCGCCACCTTTTGACCAAGTCAAACGGGCCGGCGTTTTCACAAGAATGGGCCTCCTTTGGGCCGTGCCACGTGTCGACGTATCATAGGCGCCTTCTGTCCAATAAGTGGATGACATCTGTCCCAACGATGAGCCGACACGTGTTTCCTCCAGCCAATGATGATTTTACACATGGAAAATCCCCATTGGTCGGGGCTGTTAACGGGTTATCGGATCCAAAACCCGACCCGATAGCTTAACGGCATTCCGTTACGGTGGATGCCACGTGTCGGTCACCCTTGACGAAAGCACTTCTGTGACGCGCGATTTATCGTCATGGAAGTGGACACTTCCGTGATGATAATTTTGGTAATGTCATGGAACACT
This sequence comes from Triticum aestivum, assembly GCF_018294505.1. Taxonomy (NCBI): domain Eukaryota; kingdom Viridiplantae; phylum Streptophyta; class Magnoliopsida; order Poales; family Poaceae; genus Triticum; species Triticum aestivum. Next base: position 38,130,795 of record NC_057811.1, on the reverse strand, counting down.
TCTACGACAGCACAGGTATGACTATCTTGATTCTGTCATAAATTTGTCATGGATGTACATGCATGACAAAAAATGCGACCTACTGTGACAAACACGTATCATCACGGAAGTGTATTTTTTGTAGTGTATATACCCCTCCACCCACTCTTCATTCGAAAAGAGAGCCATCAGAACATGCCTACACTTCCAGCATACATTTTCTGAGAGAGAACCACCTACTCATGTGTTGAGGTCAAGATATTCCATTCCAACCACATAAATTTTGATCTCTAGCCTTCTCCAAGTTGCTTTCCACTCAAATCATCTTTCCACCAGATCCAAATCCGTGAGAGAGAGTTGAGTGTTGGGGAGACAATCATTTGAAGCACAAGAGCAAGGAGTTCATCATCAACACACCATCTATTACCTTTTGGAGAGTGGTGTCTCCTAGATTGGTTAGGTGTCACTTGGGAGCCTCCGTCAAGATTGTGGAGTTGAACCAAGGAGTTTGTACGGGCAAGGAGATCACCTACTTCGTGAAGATCTACCCTAGTGAGGCAAGTCCTTCGTGGGCGGTGGCCATAGTGGGATAGACAAGGTTGCTTCTTCGTGGACCCTTCGTGGGTGGAGCCCTCCGTGGACTCGCGCAACCGTTACCCTTCGTGGGTTGAAGTCTCCATCAACGTGGATGTACGATAGCACCACCTATCGGAACCACGGAAAAAATCTCCGTGTCTCCAATTGCGTTTGCACACTCCAATCCCATACCTTTACATTCTCGCAAATTGCATGCTTTACTTTCCGCTGCTCATACACTAGTGCAGAACCGGGCTTTAGCACTGGTTCGTAAGGGCCTTTAGTGCCGGTTCTGCAACCGGCACTAAAGAGTAGAGACTAAAGCCCCCCCCCTTAGTACCGGTTCATCACGAACCGGCGCTAAAGTGCCACCACGTGGCACGAGCCAGGCCCGGGTGCGTGCAGGACATTAGTACCGGTTGGTAACACCAACCGGTACTAAATGTTTGGGGGTGTTTTGGTATTATTTTGTATTTTTCCTTTAATTTTGTGTTTTCAATTTAATTTAGTGATTATTTTAGTTGTTAAATCATTAGGTGAAAGTACTGCAGATTAGTTTTGACTAGATGCATAGGTGATCAAGTATAATATGGATATGACATATACTTGATCACTTAGCTAGGATCCATCCAGCTGAAACTAATCTGCGGTTTCTTTTATAAATGATATAATAACTCATCATCATATTAATATAAAAACTCTTGCATCATATCATCAACAACGGTAAATTAGCTAGCTAAAAATCATCATAGTCGTCATTACCACTGTTTAATCATCATAGTCATTACCGCTATCTAATCAGCACCAACACTAGCTTAAAGAAAAAACATTCACTTGTACCAGAAGCAAAGATATCATTGAGTTCAACATGGTCATCATATTATAACCGTTCATAACACCACAAAAGCAAATCACCCTTTGAGATTAAGTTCAGGACGAAGAACACGGACATGAGAGGACAAAAGTACTAAGAGCATGAACTAGCTAAATCACTCCTGCTGCTCTCTCTCACGTAAAATAGCATAGAACATGTATAACTCTCCGGATTTATCATACTGGAGCATGCAGATGAACCTGTCTCCTAATCGTGGGCTGCGCTTCTCATTGCTGCCCCCTAGTACTTCTCTGCTGGGATCGTTAACAATTTTGCTCCAATCTTTCACTATTAAGCATTCCTCGCTGTTAGAAGTCCTGAATGCACTCATGTGCAATGTAGGATATCTTGGCCGTAAGCTAACCATTGACATGTGACCTTTAGTCTCGATCCACTGAGGCACAACTGTCATCGGGAGTCCCTGTTGAAGAACATCGTATAGTAATTAATATACTTAGCAATGAAAGTTTAGCAAAAAAATAATGTATGCAAAAGATGCACTGAGGACAAATAGTAAAAATCTTACCATCTTTCGTAAATAGATGTGACCGTAGTTCAATACGATCACTATTGGTCGCACGTTTTGAGTACTAACATTTCTAAGTGCAGGAAGAAAATTTGTCTTAACAGTATGAAGATCCTCAAGCCATGAAACATAATGACTTATCTCCTCGCAGTTTAGTTCAGCTCCGGGACAGTAGTAGGTCCTGTCTACCAAGCGCCGGACATGTTTGCTTGAATGGAAATAAGCTGTCAATAGAAATTAGTTGTCAACTATTTTTGAATAAACAATATCAAAGACATAAATATGGTTGAGAAACTCACATAATGGTAGAACTGGAGGCGTCTGCACATCGACCCAGATGTCTCTATTACCTTCAATATCATCTTCCGGACGAATATCAAAGGTGATAACCATATCAGGCTCAAATGCATAAGCCTTGCATAGTGCTTGCCAAGTTTTGCATTCAAAATAGGTGTACGTGTCTGCATTGTATAATTTGACGTTGAAAGTATAACCATGCTCGGTCTTCAGGTAAACTCTCTTTATCTCCATAGTTTCCATACCACTGAAACATATCTTATCGAAGACAAAAATTCTTGCATGGCAGGGGATGCGCTAGTAGAATAGTGAAAATTTAAAATTATAAGTTGAAGCAAATGAAGCATATATAAGTCATGCTTAATTACGAAAAAAGACTTGTCGTTGTGACTTACTGTATCACTTCGAAGGTCTCATCCAGCTTGATGCTGAAGCTCCTATCATCAACAAGGAAATTTCTGTCGCACAGGCCGCGCTGGTCTTCACAGTATTCACACTTAATGAAATCTTTTTCGTCGTCAGACGACATTTCCTATGTTCATATAGGTGAAACATTAAACACTTACTAGTTCTATTAATTCAACTACTTCTATTAGTTCAACTAGTTCTATTAATTCAACTAATTCAAATAAAGTAGCTAGTTCTATATAGTAATATTTTAATTAGATCATTAAATCTCAGATATCTAAATTTTCTTACTAAAAATAAACTAGTTCTATTAATTCAACTAATTCAACTAAGAATTTACTAAAAATAAACTAGTTCTATTAATTCAACTAAGAATTTACTAAAAATAAACTAGTTCTATTAATTTTCTTACTAAAATATATAAAGTAGCTATATATATAGTAATATTTTAATTAGATCATCAAATCTCATATACCTAAATTTTTCTTACTAAAAATAAACTAGTTCTACTAATTCAACTAGTTCAACTAAGCATTTACTAAAAATAAACTAGTTATATTAATTCAACTAGTTCAAATCTCATATATATACCTAATTAATATCTAGCTAATTCATCTAAAATTGACATTAATATTTAACATATTTTCCATATAATTCATCTAACATTAACATTCTAACATTCTTATCTACGTAATTTATCTAACATTAATCTAAACAGACAGAAAATAAGTAAAAACAATATGTGTGTGTGTGTCTGTGTGTGTGTATGTGTGTGTGTGTACGAGCGGGGGGCGGCGGCGTACGGGCGGCGGCGCTCAACGGCGATGCGACGGGGACGGCGCGACGATGAGCGGCGGGCCGGGGGCGACGGCGCGATCGAGACGGCGACGGGCGGCGGGGGCGACGACGGTGACGGCGACGACGGGCGGCGGGGGCGACGGCGGTGACGGCGACGACAAGCGGCGGGGGCGGCGAGGGCGGAGGGGCCTGCGAGGGCGGCGCGCGATGGGCGACGGCGCGGCGGCGGCGGCGATGTCACGCGAAGTAGTTGGAGAAGAAGTGGTGGTCGATAAAACTGATTTTTTCGCAAGTGCCATATATATATGAGGGGCCTTTAGTACCGGTTGGAGCCACGACCCGATACTAAAGGGGTGCGCTGGCGCAGGAGCGGTGCAGGCAAGTTTAGTCCCACCTCGCTAGCCGAGGGGCGCCCGCACCAGTTTAAACGCCCCGGCGCGGCTGCTGTCTCAAACTCCTCTCTATAGCAGGCTTCTGGGCCTAACTTCGGCGCGCTGCCCTCTGAGCCTGCTCGCCCTTCTGGGCCAGTATTTGCAAACCCTAGGTCTGGCAGGCCCACTGGGTAGCGTCCCAACAATTTTTTATATAATTTTCTTCTATTTATTTCTGAGTAGTTTTTTTGCTGTATTTAGTTTCTTTGTGAATATAAAAAAAAATATATAGTTTTTCTCTTTTCTGCATTATTTATTTTTTGCTATTTATTTTTGAGTAATTTTTTATATAATTTTTGTCTTTTCTGTTTTATTATGTTGCATACTGAACGCAAAAATAGGCTGGAGTTCAAATAAGTTTAAAAAACATTGAAGTGCTCGTGCAGATGAGTTCTCGTCCGAAACCATGATACTCCGAAAGAGATTGTCCAGTTTGTACACGAGGTGCGTCCAGTTTTCGCCGTGACCCTCTCTACTCTTTTGCACATTCTATGCGGGTGAAATGATGATACCATGCCAAGTTCCAACATTTTCAGAGTTCATTTTATAGTGATTTTCAATTTCACCGTCATTTAGCACTCTAAACAAATCGGTAAATGACTAAAAACAGCATATGATGTCAGAACGTGTTGGAAATTGATGACGTCGCTTTGAATGGTGCGTACTGAACGCAAAAATAGTCTGGAGTTCAATTAAGTTTAAAAAACATGAAGTACCGGTGTAACAGATGAGTTCTCGTCCGAAGTCCTGATACTCCGAAAGAGATTGTCCAGTTTGTACACGAAGTGCGTCCAGTTTTTGCCGTAACCCTCTCTACTCTCTTGCACATGCTATGTGGGTGAAATGATGATACCATGCCAAGTTTCAACATTTTCAGAGTTTATTTTGTAGCGATTTTCAATTTCACGGTCATTTAGCTCTGAAAACAAATCGGTAAATGACTGAAAAACAGCAAATGATGTCAGAAAGTGTTGAAAATTGATGACGTCACTTTGAATGGTGCTTACTGAACGCAAAAAAGTCTGGAGTTGTAATAAGTTTAAAAAATGAAGTGCCGGTTTAACAGATGAGTTTTCGTCCGAAACCGGCCCTGATATTTCGAAAGAGATTGTACAGTTTGTACACGAAGTACATCCAGTTTTTGCCGTATTGTACAGTTTGTACACGAAGTGCATCCAGTTTTTGCCGTAACACAAGAAGTCCGGAGTTGTAATAAGTTATTAAAAATAAAAAAGAGGCGCAATGCTTGTTAATTAGCTTCAAGCCTTTCGGAATAGTGTAGACTGCACTGCACATAGCTCCATGCAGTCTACCCTATTCCTCAAGGCTTGAAGCTAAGCAACGTGAAGGTGAGCATTGCGCCTCTTCTTCATCGTCTCTGCACTCAGGGCTTATAAACCGCTCCTAGTGCCTCTCTCTTCGCGAGGTGGGACTAAAAAACAGTTTAGTAAGAAACTCTAGTACCGGTTCGTGCCACGAACCGGTACTAAAGGTGCTCGTGGGGCCACAGCCTCATTAGTACCAGTTCGTGGCACGAACCGGTGCTAAAGGTTCGCCACAAACCGGTACTAAAGAGGTCCTCCCGCCTAGCCGTTGGAACCGGCACTAATGGACACATCAGTGCCGGCTCAAAATCAAACCGGCACTAATGTGCTTCACATTTGAGCCTTTTTCTACTAGTGATATACTCTTGTCATGCTTGCTTGATATGTATTGTGAATGTCTAAACTTGTGTTAAAACTCCACCTCAACTTGAAGAAAATAAAAACTGCAACCTTGGTTTGCTAGGAGTCTATTCACCCCCCTCTAGACACCTCTTCTCGATCCTTTCACAACATCCACGAACCTTTAGTGGTACTATAATTATCCATCACATGTTCTAGAACAATAAGTGAGACCCTCCACCAGGCTCGGGGGCTACGCCCACTGGGTGCGCTGAACGTGCATTTACTGTCAAACGGGTCCACATGACATGACACGACCCACATAGGCACATCTACTAGGCGGGTCGTGCCGTGCCAACCCATGTGCTCCTCGGCCTAGGCACGACACATTTAGCAAAACGGGTCGTCCCGCAACACGTTTAACACGTTTGGGCCACATGCTTTTTGCCCTGTTGGGCTATTTTAGGCCATTTTGCTATTGGGCTGTTTTTTGGGTCATATATATGAAAAAATCAAACATAAACAGTCCATGTGCCCAGCCTCACGGCCCAAACACGACCCTGGCGGTTTAGCCCGTGCCGTGCTAGCGTGCGACCGGGCCGGCATGGATGGCACGAGCCAGATAGCCAGGTCTGCCCGCTTCCCCATTTCAAGGGAGATAGAGCGCTGGGATGGAGGAGAGCCGAGGGAGAGAGAGAGAGCCCGGGGAAGCTCGATGAAGAGAGGGAGACGAGGTCAATTCAATGGACCAACATCCAAATAGAAACGAAATTGCTGCATAGACATGCTTTCCGCCCGATCTGAGAACGGTACTTCATTCGCGTCCAAATCTCGTGAGTGCACGCTCGCTGTGACGCTGCGATGTAGTATCGTTTAGGCATTGGCTGTAAGTTTACCACGTGTATAGCAGCGCTCAAATAGAAAATGCATTGACACCCACTTCATTCCAACCAGCAATTCTGTCTACAACGAAGCAACAAAATCAGAATTCAAGTCATTTAGTACCAACAACAATAATTCAAGCCACTTTTTAAAACATACTAGGCCGAATGTGGTTTTGAACTCATTTTGAATTCGTATCCTGGACGATGCAAAACTCTGCTCTCTGATTGGTCCATCTGGGCCTCCCACGGATCACTCCCCCTGCCCGGCAATCTCCCCTCAGATCCAACGGCGGGCGCACCGCGTCACGCGGATCGCTCCCCCCCCCGCTCCAGCGAAGCTCCCGTCTCCAATAAAAGCCGCGCCCCTCGCCGCTGTTCCAACCCACCAAACCCAGAGCATTCCTCCAATCCAGCACCACCGCCGCCAGCTCCACACCTCGAGAGGGACACCTCGTCGCCGGAGAAGCAAGAAGAAGATGGCCGGAAGGAAGGGCGGCGAGAGGAAGAAGGCGGTGACCCGCTCCGTGAAGGCCGGGCTCCAGTTCCCCGTCGGCCGCATCGGGCGCTACCTCAAGAAGGGCCGCTACGCGCAGCGCGTCGGCTCCGGCGCCCCCGTCTACCTCGCCGCCGTCCTCGAGTACCTCGCCGCCGAGGTAGCCGCAGATCTTCGCTCGCTGCCCTCGAGCCTCTGTTCTGCTGCTCTGTTCCTCTTGTGTTGGACAGATCACCGATTTCGTTTGGTTGAAATGAATCGCAGGTCCTGGAGCTCGCCGGCAACGCGGCCAAGGACAACAAGAAGACGCGCATCATCCCGCGCCACCTGCTGCTGGCCGTCCGCAACGACCAGGAGCTGGGCAGGCTGCTCGCCGGCGTCACCATCGCCCACGGCGGCGTCATCCCCAACATCAACTCCGTGCTGCTCCCCAAGAAGGCCGCCGGCGCCGCCGAGAAGGAGTCCACCAAGTCGCCCAAGAAGAAGGCCGCCACCAAGTCCCCCAAGAAGAAGACCGCAGCCACCAAGGAGTAGCCGTCCCCATCCCCATAGCCTAGCCATTACTCATGGACAAGATGAGTACTAGTCGTTTGGTTGGCAGATCTGTATGTAGTGCCTGGTAGTCTCTAGTGGCCCTGAAGATGGTGTGGGAAATACTAGTACTACTGAAGATGCACTCCTTTGAGTCTTGGTTATTCTCTTGTTCTATATATCTATGGTTGTCTGCAATTTGGTCTTGTGAATGCTTGACACCTGCTTTTGTTTCTGAACATTTGGTACTAAATAAGTTTCATTTGTATGAAATTCTCTTTGTATCATCTGAAAATTCCCCTTGCTCTTTGCTTACTAAAACAAACAGGGTACTCAATTTCAGGCACTAATCTTATGTTATGTTGATCACCCAATCATATTTCAATCAATCTGCAGGAAACTGATTCTTTGAAGAAATCACTCCTGACGATTTCTATATATAATCCTCCACCTCCATGCGAAGCCAAGAAATGATGTGGTGCTAGATTGGACAAGGAATGGTTGAAACCACAAACCACAAATTGCAGAAAATTTATCCTCTGAAACCACAAAGCTGAGAAACATTTGGCTGCTACGTAGATGCAAACTAAACTAACTAGCCAGAAACACATGTTATTTGGATGCTAGGAAGGGCCAGATTAAACAGAGATGATTAAATGCGCAATAACAGGCATCACTGCACGCATTCGGTTTTCTTTCTTCCTCTTTTTTGTTGTTGCAAAAGGCATTTGGTTTAGTTTCTCTGCATCAACACATGCAGCAGCCTCACATTTGGGGGATTATCTAGAGCTGGAGAGGATACAATTAGAACCTTCTGAATATAATTCCAGCAAAAGAACTCATGTAGAAACCGAACACAAACTTTATGCATCCTGAGCAACAGAGATTAAATTCTACACAGCTCACATCCTGGGCATTCTGGTAACAACACAAGGGGTGCAAATTCTCCAAGAGTAATGAGATCCTGACAACTCTGTGTGTTGATCATGTGGTACAAATTCAACTCATAATAGCATCTCTGCAGCATTGCTATCTTCTTGACGTACAAAATTATAGTATCTAATAGTACGAACCCATGTGCATCCACGCGCGCGCACACACACACACGCAAAAAAGAAGACGACGAGCTTAAGCAGAGATTAGAAGTTGCAATCTCGACCAGACGCAACACGGGACAGAAGACTTTAGCTTGCCTCAAACGCTTGCAAGCGAGATAACTGACAGCGCCAACAAAAACAAGCCATCGTGTCTTCATGCCAGTTGACTAATGACTAATGCCAGCGCCAACACAGCATATAAAATGGAAGAACCTACAGCAAAAAAATCCATTTCTGCATCTGCCACCAGAGTGTAATTCCAGACACCTGCAGAGCAATCAATTTCATCAGTCAAACCAATCTGTACAAGTAATTCATGCAAAATCTATTAAAGTTATATCGCCCAATATTTGTACGACTCAAACAGTAACCGTTGCTACACTAGTGTTGTGGACTTCTACCAAAATCTCCAAATATGGATCCTCTCAGCATTGACACAATGCCAGCAATACAAACATAGAGAAGCAACAGGTGAATTGCAGAATAGTCGCACACCTAGAAATTCCATCGCCAACATCAAGTTTTTGGCTACATTTGATGTTAGTAGAGGCTAAAAGATTAGTGGCTTTAGAGCATGGTTAATAGTATAGCCAACTGCTGGCTATATGATCTTGCCACATCATCTATAGCCAAGCTTACAGCCGACAAATACAATAGTAGCATATAAATATATACTACTTTTTTCATACATGGCCCACCTCACTCTCTCACAATTTGTCTAGGAGTCCGTGCAGCAGCCGGCTGTTAAGAGCAAGTACAATAGGGTGACGTAGGCGGGCTATAAGAGATGCCAACATCATATTTATGTCTAGGTGGAGGAGAGAGGAGAGGAGAGAGAAGAGAAGCGGGCTACAAGCTTACAGTCGGCTGTAGCACGAGCTCCAACACCCTTTGTGAGAGAAAGAAGTGAGGCATGCATTAATTGTATAGTATACTAGTATGTCTAACTATATTGTTTGAGTGGGCTATTAGATTGGCTACAAGTGACATTGCAACTTCATATAGTCGGTTGTTAGCTATACTATTAACCATGCTCTAATTAGTAGCCCTCTTCCCTTCTCTCTCATCCTCTCTCTCATCCAACTCATCAAAAATATAATATTTAAAGGCTTACAGCCCGCCTAGTCATCCTTATTGTACTTGCTCTTAAGAACTCCATAGGGCCAATTTCGAAGATCCTAGCTCATCAAATCATTTAAAATAGTTTTTGTTATGATGGGGATATGAGGGGCTCATGGAATAGGAAAGGAGAAACATCTGGTTTACCTAGCTAGTTGCTAACAAATCAAATTTAGTTAGATTCATTCAGTCAAAGCATCAATTAAGGGATCATGCATCGTCTTATTAATAAATACACTTCCTTCAATCTACAATATATATGACATTCTATTTTAATCCGTACAGCATCAGAACAATACTTCGGCCACCACTTATAATGATAAATGTTAAGTAAAAATGCAATTCAAGATTAAAGCAGTATTTATGGTGAATCCAGCCATTTTGATCATATATATGGCAGTAAAAAGGAAAGCCATACATTTTGTTTAGAAGAGTTCAAGTGCCCCAACCTGCTTGCAGAAGGTAAGCTTACCTGCGTAACCAGTAAATCACAATAGCATATCTAATTGGACAAGAATCTCAGGTGTTGTGCAAAAGAACAGCTTCAGGACCACCAATTCCTCTTTCTGCAAGCATACAAAGTCAAACAACCAAGGACATTCCAACAAAAAGCCAAACAGACATGAGGAGGCATCAAGATACTTAGATAAACTCACAGCTGTAGTTTGAAAAAAAAATTTCAATTTGGAGACAACACCAGGGAAAGATAAATGAAACTGGATCTGATTATCGTAAAAATGAAAGAGGCACACTAGGACTATTAGCTCCTCAGTAGAGGTGCAGATGGGTATCCTTTAGGGTATTCTCTGACCCCCTTAGATCAACTAAATGAAACAAAATTTCACAAATCACATCACTTTTGAAAATCTAGTTCATCAAGCCGCAAAAAAAAAAAAAATCCTGATATAGCACTACTAAATTGATAGCTTAACACGAATGTGTGTGCACAGTACTACGTCAAACAATTATCAACAATTAACTTGGTTTTATTATACCCATGATGTAAAACATGATATTACCTGTAGTATAGACACTTTCGAATGAGTGATAGTGAGACATGATTTTGGTTCCCAAGACTTTCTCAGACTGTAGTGACTCAAGCTGTAACATGACAGGGCCATCAATTGTCCAGAAAAGAACCACGTTATTGTCCTCAGCAAAACCTAGTATTAATTGGCTCCCATTCGACTCTGGTTCGCAGTGAAGTAGCTTGTCAATTTCAATGGTTCTTCCCAACACCCATGAAGCAACACCATCGCAATTGGTCCTTCTCTTCCAGAATTGGGCACTGGAGCCTGATAAAACAAGGAGACCAAATCCACCGCCATCTGCCCGTATCATCGAGAATTGGAAAAACCTTAGATCATTTACTGGCATAGGTATCACAGCTAGTCTTTGCCGATCCATATCAAATTCAAGGATCCCACCCGAGCTCCCATCAAGCAACCAGTAAAGAGAACCCCCGACCAGCACAGCAGGCTTGATCGTAGAAACCGCGATGCGAAAATGGGCAGCACCCTCAGATTGAAGCGGTGCTGTGATAAGATTGCCCCATACACCGGTTTCCGACGAGTAAACACGGGCGACTGCTTGCGTAATTTGTCTCTCACTGCTCCCTACCAAAGCCAGATGGAAGTGTTGGACGTCTCCGGCAGAGCGAAACACCGCGCCGCTGATTGGGGATGTCTCCGTGTCGAACCCCGGGGGGACGGCAATGTGGTGCTGGTCGCCGGTGACGGGGTCCCACACAAGGAGCTGGAGACGCTTGCGAAGGTAGATGAGCGCCAGGCCATGGCGGCATCCGAGGGAGAAGAAGCGGTCGACCAAATCTGCGTGTTGCAAGGAGAAGCGCTCGGGCGAGACACGATCCGGGGCCTTGAGGGAAGGCGCGAAGGAGAGCCCTTCGTCTAGCTCTTGGAAGAACCCGAGGAGGGGAGGGTTGCGGTGGTGGTGGCGGCGGAAGCGGCGGCAGAAGCCTGGATCGGAGACGAGGCCGCGCCAGCGCTTGCAGACGAGGGAGGCGCGGGGGAGGGAGGACGGCTGTGGGGGGAGGCGGAGGAGGATCTCGGAGAGGAGGTCTTCGTCCTCCAGCGGCGGCACCGCCGCCGGCGAGGGGCGGCGGCGGCGGAGGCTGCTCATCTCGCCCTACGATGTGAGATGCTTTTTTTTCAGAAGAATGCGGTGTGGGGCGTGGGTTAGGCTCGATGTATAGATGCAGTAGACGCGATCGACCGGCCCAGTGTGCGGCGTGCAGGCCGTGAGTGACAACGAAGAGCCCAAAACTGGGCTGGACATTGGAAAGCCCACGATGGAGAGGTGGTCTGTTTTTAGGGGAAATTCAAAATGAATGCTTTCTCAAAAAAAATAAAAAATGAATGCATATTTAACACACGCGCACACACACCTATATTCTTTTTTAACATATATGCATCTTTTAGGCGAGTTATATTATTAATTTTATGAAAGAATACCTTCATTTTTGCGCTACAAAAAAAGGATCCACATAGCAAATTGTAGGTCCAATTATCCACATATTTGTTTTCTGTGCAGCCCACAAATAAAAATATGCATTAAAAATGTTTATATGGTTCACACATATATATGTTTGACGTACAAAATTCCCGATATTGTTTTAGTTTTCAAAATGTTCTTTACATTTTTTTCGGTAACTCGAGCTTCGTCGAGTCGGGTAGCTATTTTGCATTTCTGACACAAACGTCGTGTGGGTGGTGGACTCACACCATTGAAAGGAGGGCAGATGCCACCGTAAGTTTCTGGCTGGGTGTAGGGGGGAGTTTTTTTTAATCCTTTTTAGCATTGGTGAGATTGATTGAGTGGATAAATTTGGTTGGGTGTAGGGCACAACATATAGATGTTTTTTTTACTTTCTTTCTGGAAGGCTGTAATTTTGACTCTGGCTATCATTTTGCTTTTTTTTTAGGTCTTCTTTTACTGTACGGATGGTCAACAAAATCATGATGGTGACATTTTAACTCTTGGCATGTGATTATTATTGCACCGCCTTAGTTTGCAGCACCGATTGTGCGCGTGCTTTTAATTTTCCTTTTATGTATAGAAGGAATTTGCGCATATTTGGGGAGTTTTGGAGTTCGCAAAAGTGAACTCAAGATAGTTTTCTTTACAGTATATAATATTGAGATTTGCGAAAAGCAAAAAAAAAAATCAAAAAGAAAATCAAGATTGGAGAAGTGGGGTATCGATCCCCATACCTCTCGCATGCTAAGCGAGCGCTCTACCATCTGAGCTACATCCCCATGTTGACGAAATTAATTATCAAAGCTTCTTATTTATTCAAGTATCGAGCACACAACCCTGCCATTACACAAGTCGTAATTTCCATGGACAGAGGACAGAGGACAGTGTACGTTGCGAATTCGCCGGCATTTGGCACAAGTCAGGGGAGCTTGCCATTTGGCCGCCCGCTCCCGGCAAACAAAACAAGGGATTGCAGTTTGGCTAAGCCTCCATTCTCGAAAGGCCGGCCAGTAGAAAAATGGCCCAATTCCCTTCTTTTTTCAGGGAAAAAAAAGAGTTGACGGGTGCAAAACACGACCACATTTTGTTGAAGATGAGTTCATGAGCAGAGCTGCCGCATACCGCGCTCCGCTCCAGTGGGCACGAACTGGATCGTCGTATCTTCCTCCATATCCCAGCTACATACACAGACCTGACACTCCTTCCTCAGATCGCACAGGCATCACTGCACGCATTCGGGTTTTCTTTCTCCCTCTTCCTCTTTTTTGTTGCCGCAAAAGGCATTCGATTTTCTTTCTCTGCATCAACACATGCAGCATGGCAAATCTTTTGCCTTGTTCCAAGAAAACAAAACAAAACACATGCAGCAGCTTCACAGTTGAGGGATTATTTAGAGCTGGAGAGGGTACAACAGTACTACTTCCAGACAGCTTAGAACCTTCTGAGTGTAATTCCAGCGAAATGAAACAGAAGACAAACTTTATGCATCCCGAGCCACACACAGACAGCAAACTCTACACAGCTCACACCCTGGGCATTCTGCTAACAACACAATGGGGTGCAATCTTATATTCGCCAAGAGTAACGAGATCCTGACAACTGCGTGTGTTGATCATGTGGCACAGATTCAACTCTTATAGCATCACCGCAGCATTGCTATCTTTTCGACATACATATTTATATCTAATGTGGTACAAGCCCAAGTGCACGCATGCAGACATGAAAAAAAGAAGACGACAAAAGCTTAATCAAGATTAGAAGTTACAGTCTCGACCAGACACAACACAGGACAGAAGAGTTTAGCTTGCCTCAAACGCTTGCAAGCGAGATAACTGACAGCGCCAACACAAAAAAGCCATCGTGTCTTCATGCCAGTTGATTAATGACTAATGCCAGCGCCAACACATCATATAAAATGGAAGAACCTACAGCAAAGAAAAAGCTATTTCTGCATCTACCACCGGAGTGTAATTCCAGACACCTGCAGATCAATCAATTTCATCAGCCAAACCAATTTGCTTTCATGCAAAAGCTATTAATGTTATATCGCCCAATTTTTTTACGACTCAAACAGTAAACGTTGCTTCACTAGTATTGTGGACTTCTACCAAAACCTCCAAATTTGGATCCTCTCAGCATTAATACAATGCTAGCAATACAAACATAGAGAAGCAGTAGGTGATTTGTAGAATAGTGGCTCGCCTAGAAATTCCATTACCACCATCAAGTTTTTGGCTACATTTGAACTTAGTAGAGGCTAAAGATTAGTGATTTTAGGAACTCCATTAGGGGCCAATTCTGAAGATCCTAGCTTATCAAATCATTTAAAATATTTTTTGTTATGATGGGCATATGAGGGGTTCATGGAGTAGGAAAGGAGAAACGCCTGGTTTACCCAGCTAGTTGCTAACAAAACAAGTTTAGTTAAATTCATTCAGTAGAAGCATCAAGTAAGGGATCGTTCATCATCTTATTAGTAGATACACTTCCTTCAATCTACAATATATATGTCATTCTATTTTAATCTGTACAGCATCAAAACAATACTTTGGCCACCACTTATAATGATAAATAAATGTTAAGTAAAAATGTAATTCAAGATTAAAGCAGTATTTATGGTGAATCCAGCCATTTTGATCATGCATTTAATATGCCGTATTGAACATCTAACATGACCAAATATCGAGAAAATAGGCTGCCCACAAAACATAGCTACGTTTGGTTGGATAGGTGGCAGTTACATATTCCAATTAGACAAACATTGCGAGATATGCTGAGAAAATATTTAAGCAAACCGGCTAACACTAGAACAATCGTCCATAAAACTGCAATAACTGCAAGAAAAACGATATATAGCAGTAACAAGGAGGAGATAACTGAAAGCAAGGCAGCTGGATGGACAAGGAAGGAAAGTGAAAGAGCATATCCAATAGAGAGGGGGCAGAATGTCAGCAAATAAAAGAGAAGGTAGGTTGGCGAGGGCATGAGGAAGAGAATGGAGAGCTGCTAATAAATGGATGAGGAAGCAGGGTGTCGAGGAAAAATCAAATATGCAGTGTGCATGAAAGCGTGACAGGTAGCCAGCCACTGGACCATCTCCAAGACTGTCCGACCCTGGCGTTAAGCTTCACTTGCCCCACCGATCCACTCAAAATAAGTTCTAGCACATCCTTGCAAAGATGACTGTCCGGTCCAAGGTTTTTGAGTCGCCTAGCCAAGTCGAGTCGCCATGCCTCCGACTAGTGGCTCGCTGCGATTAGTCTGCGACTCGTCGTGATTAATCGCCACAAGTCGCCCCAGGTGTTAAGAGGAGGAGGAGGAGGAGGAGGGGGGGGAAGAGGTGATGTTGCAGGCGGAGGAGGGGGAAGGCAGCTGCTTGGAGGATACTTCAGCTCGGAGAAGGCAGCAGCAGCTCGTAGGAGCAATGGAGGCGGCGATTCTGATGTGGGATGGGAGCACGCGTCTTCTCCTCCTCTATTTCATGCTAGAGAGCTGGCCCAATAGGCCCATTATGTAACCCTAGCTTCCAAATAAAATCCAAACCGTCCATATGCTCTAATCTGGACCGTGCATCTGCTCTCTCATGTGCCTTTCTCCTTCGTCTCTTCCGCGCTTCTCCTTGTATAGTCGGCGCACTCTCCAGCTTCGTCTCCTCCTCCCCCGCCTCGAACTCTGGCCTCCTCACCTTCCCAGTCTTCCCTCCCTTGGCCTTGCTGAAGCTAAGCCGCCCTGCTTTGAGGTCCTAGTCGCCCGACTAGTCGTCGACTAGCCTACCAGCCGCGCGACTCGCTCCTCAAGCCAAGTCGCCTGCGCAAGCCAACCTCGCTCCAACGACTTGGCGATTAGTCGGCGACTATAAAACCTTGGTCCGGTCTACAACGTGGGCATGCCTGGGATTAGCAAGAAAAGGCATATGGGATCTACTTCGTTCATATTCCTAACAAGTGAGAATCAGTTTGGCTCAGCCACAACTATTGTCATGCGTGATGTATCCCTTCCTCGTTAACTCAACTAATACACTTCCATAACTGCAAACAATATATTTTGCTACAATTAGGAGACTAGACTATACAAATCAATCTTTTAGCAATTTGCAATTTAAAAATTCATCATGTTTTAATCTGTCCAAATTATTTGAGATATTTAATGAGCAAGGGTCTTCGCATTTGACTCGACGAGTGCGAAGGATAAGGAAGCTAGCCGAGCCTAGGAGGATTCGCTTAGGTAGCTGGAACGTAGGGTCTCTGACAGGAAAAGTTCGGGAGCTAGTTGATGCAGCGGTGAGGAGAGGTGTTGATATCCTTTGCGTCCAAGAAACCAAATGGAGGGGACAGAAGGCGAAGGAGGTGAAGGATACCGGCTTCAAGCTGTGGTACACGGGGACGGCTGCAAACAGAAATGGCGTAGGCATCTCGATCAACAAGAGCCTCAAGTATGAAGTGGTAGACGTCAAGAGACGTGATGACCGGATTATCCTGGTCAAACTAGTAGTTGGGGACTTAGTTCTTAATGTTATCAGCGCGTATGCCCCGCAAGTAGGCCACAATGAGAACACCAAGAGGGAGTTCTGGGAAGGCCTGGAAGACATGGTTAGGAGTGTACCGATTGGCGAGAAGCTCTTCATAGCAGGAGATCTCAATGGCCACGTGGGCACATCTAACGTAGGTTTTGAAGGGGTGCATGGGGTGTTTTGGCTATGGCATCAGGAATCAAGAAGGAGAAGATGTCTTAAGTTTTGCTCTAGCCTACGACATGATTGTAGCTAATACCGTCTTTAGAAAGAGAGAATCACATCTGGTGACTTTTAGTAGTGGCCAACACTCTAGCCAGATTGATTTCATCCTCTCAAGAAAAGAAGATAGGTTTGCGTGCCTAGATTGTAAGGTGATACCTGGAGAGAGTGTTGTACCTCAACATAAGCTGGTGGTTGCTGACTTCCGCTTTTGGATTCGTGTCCAGCAGGATAAGCGTGCCAAAGTCGCTAGAACGAAGTGGTGGAAACTCAAGGGGGAGGTAGCTCAGGCGTTCAAGGAGAGGGTCATTAAGGAGGGCCCTTGGGAGGAAGGAGGGGATGCGGACAATGTGTGGATGAAGATGGCGACTTACATTCGTAAGGTGGCCTCGGAGGAGTTTGGAGTGTCCAGGGGAAGGAGAAGCTAAGATAAGGATACCTGGTGGTGGAATGATGATGTCCAGAAGGCAATTAAAGCGAAGAAAGATTGTTTCAGACGCCTGTACCTGGATAGGAGTGCAGACAACATAGAGAAGTACAAAATGGCGAAGAAGGCCGCAAAACGAGCTGTCAATGAAGCAAGGGGTCGGACGTATGAGGACCTCTACCAACGGCTAGGCATAAAGGAAGGCGAAAGGGACATCTATAAGATGACCAAGATCCGAGAGAGGAAGACGAGGGATATTAGCCACTCAAATGCATCAAGGACGGAGCAGACCAACTCCTGGTGAAGGACAAGGAGATTAAGCATAGATGGCGGGAGTACTTCGACAAGCTGTTCAATGGGGAGAATGAGAGTTCTACCATTGAACTGAACGACTCCTTTGATGAGACCAGCATGCGTTTTGTGCGGCGAATTCAGGAGTATGAGGTCAAGGAGGTCTTTAAAAGGATGAAAGGAGGCAAGGCGATGGGCCCTGATTGTATCCCCATTGAGGTGTGGAAAGGCCTCGGGAACATAGCGATAGTATGGCCAACCAAGCTTTTCAACCTCATTTTTTGAGCAAACAAGATGCCAGAAGAATGAAGACGGAGTATATTAGTACCAATCTTCAAGAACAGGGGGGGTGTTCATAGTTGTACTAATTACCGTGGAATTAAGCTGATGAGCATACAATGAAGCTATGGAAGAGAGTCATTGAGCACCGCTTAAGAAGAATGACAAGCGTGACCAAAAATCAGTTTGGTTTCATGCCTGGGAGGTCGATCATGGAAGCCATTTTCTTGGTGTCAAGCTTTATCGAGTCGGGTAGCTATTTTGCATGACACACACGCATGCGCGCGCACACACACTATTGAAAGGAAGGTAGATGCCACCGTAGGTTTTTGATTGGGTGTAGGGGAACGTTTTTATTTTAATCTTGTTTGCATTGGTGAGATTGATCGACCGGATAAATTTGGTTGGATGCAGGGTAGAACATATGGATTAGTTTTCGTTTCTTTCTTTTTGGAATGCTGGAACTGTGACTCGGGGTATCATTTTGCTCTTTCCTTTTTCTACAGTATGGATGGTTAACAAAATCATGATGGTGACATTTTACTCTTGGCATGTGATTTATTATTGCACCGCCTTAGTTTGCAGCACAGATTGTGTGCATGCTTTTGAATTCCCTTTTATGTATAGAAGGAATTTGCACATGTTTGGGGAGATTTGGAGTTTGCAAGTGAACTAAGATAGTTCTTTTTTACAGTAATACAGAGGTCCGTAAAAAATATAAATTGGAGAAGTGGGGTATCGATCCCCATACCTCTCGCATGCTAAGCGAGCGCTCTACCATCTGAGCTACATCCCCACATTGACTAATTTATTTAGCAACCCTTTTAACAAGAATACCTTCTCACCATACCTTCTCAGTATACCTGACCATGAAGCTTCGCTTTTGGGCCAACCAATGATTTGAGAGATAGTTGCAACAGCGTCCTGTTGTGTGCGAAAATGTATGCAATTTTTCTTACATTGTTCTTCTCTAGATATTCATAAGCAGGGGCAGGGCTGCGAATATTATATCATTGAATCAAGATGTATGACCAGCAAGGGACTCTTTCCTAAATGGAAAACCTTTATATGTCTTTTCATGTTTGTTCATCAATTAAATAGTCCCATCTTATTTTTTACTCTGAAGCCACCAACTTATATATCTCTCTGACTTAGCAGATTGTTAAAATTCGGACTTCTCCACGGCTCGAAGAGGATGTCCTTGCTTGGGAACCGGAGCGTAATGGTATCTTCACGGTTCGGAGTGCATACCGGCTAGCGCTTGATGAACGTCTTGGTCCATCTTCAGTCGTGGCGAGCAGGGCACCGGACGGACGACGAGCCGTCTGGGCTTTTTTATGGAGGTGCCATGCTCCTCCTAAGGTGTGTGTGTTTGCTTGGCGGGTGGCGACGAACTACCTGGCCACATGGACTAATAAACATGCTCGTAGCCTTGAAGTACCTAACTTGTGTCCTGTGTGTGCTACCGAACCGAAGGACACTTTTTCATGCTCTTTGCAGATGTCCTCAAGCGGTTGCCTTGTGGCAAGCTATGGCGCGGCAATGGAATATTCTGGACATCCATTGAGTCATGTACAGGGCCAGAGTGGCTTTTTGATGTACTCGCGGACTTGTCACCTGAGGAGCGGATGGAACGTGGATTTGTAAAGCATGGGTTTCTGGACACCTCTTATCTGTTGGAATTTTGCTAGTAGGCCTTTGGCCCAAAGCCCAACTAAAATTCTAAAATTCTCTTGGCCCATTTATGCACACATGTGAGTGGAGTGAGTGAGGCTAAAATTTAGTCCCACCTCATAAGTTGAGAGAGAGTTGCACCTCTTTATAAGATGAGCTCTTCTACCACTTATATGAGCATGAGAAGAGGAGACCTACACGCGCGATCCTCCTGCTCCTCGCTCGCCTCGCCACGCCACGCCACGCCACGCCTCGTCACGCTGCGGGTTGCGGGATTGAGGCGAGCCGAGGACAGAGCTATGCATGTTGTCTATATTTTTGTTGCTCGGGAAAAATTAATGAGTCATTAATTAATAACTAACGGACGCGTTAATTACTGAACCGTTTCCGATTCTTTTGGATCGTGACGACTCGGACGTGGGGTTTACTCCCACGACCTGCTCGGCCCGCACTATATAGTCAGGCAGACGTCTACCCTAGCCGCCGCCGTTTCGTATGGTTGCTCACCACCGTTCCACATCATTGCGCCGCCAAGCAAGTCTTCTCCATCCCTCCTTTCGGCGTGCATCAGGAGAAGGGACAGCAGGCCTCCGGAACCCCGCCTCTCGTAATCCTGTACGGGAGAGGGGCGATCAGGTTTTTGGGGAGCGCACTCGCGCGACTGCTGGCAGCGACGACTTCGCGAATGACGACTTCTTCCCCGACCTCGGCAACCTCATCCTCGACGACATGGGCGACAACGTCAACGTCGGCAGCGCTGCTCCCGCTGCACCGTATGTCATTCTATCCTTCCTGTTCAAGATCGTGGTAGAATTCATGTTTCTAGTATGTGCCCTAGATGTGATCTGTTCATCTGCTATGCTAGTTCACATGATTAGTTTAATCTCTGCTACTGTAGTCATGATTTATCTTCTATTTATTTGTATTAAATCTCGTAGTAATTTGCTCATATTTCCAACAATCCAAAACCTGATTATAGGCAATTTACTCCGAGTGGTTTTGCTGCGCATCTGAAGCCGCCCGCCTTTAAGGGGGCGCAATATAAGAGGTGGCACATGAGAGCAGTCTACTGGTTTCAGACCATGGGCTGCTATGACGCCACCAAGGGCAAGCCTGAGGGCGATCTTAATCCAGCACAACTGGAAGCTTTTGAGAAGATCGATACTCTCTTTAAAGGCGCTCTTCTGAGTGTTCTGGATGATTCCATTGTGGATTCGTATATGTCGTTTGAAAACGGCAAGGATATGTGTGCTGCGCTCGAGGCCAAGTTTGGTGCCTCGGACGCCGGCAGCGAGTTGTACGTCATGGAGCAATTCTATGACTACAAGATGACTGATGAGCGCTCTGTTGTACAGCAGGCTCGTGAGATACAGTCGCTCGCAAAAAAACTTGAGTACTTCAAGTGTGTGTTGCCGGACAAATTTGTTGCCTGAGGCATCATTGCCAAACTTCCACCTTCGTGGAACAACAATTTTGCTACTTCCTTGAAACACAAGAGACATGAGTTTTCCGTTGCGGATCTAATTGGTACTCTTGATGTTGAAGAGAAGGCGAGAGCAAAGGACACACGTGCTCGAGTTGCTGAGGGAGCTTCTAGTGCCCACATGGTACAGAAGAAGAACTCCCAGCCCAACAAGTTCAAAAATAACAAGAACAAAACTCAGGGCAAAGGCAAGTTTGATACAAAGAACAAGCCATCACATTCTACCAACTTCAAGAAGAATTCTCATAAGAAGGGGGAAGGGACTTTGCCATGTCTGCGGTGATCCTAATCACTGGGCTCCGAAGTGTCCTAACCGCTTTGAGGAGCGCGAACATGAGAAGAGCGGCAAGTCCGCTAATGTTGTCATCGATGATATTGATATGAAGGAATCAGGGTACGGTATTTTTCCTACCATCCTTTCAGTATTTCAATCCCCTAATTGGTTAATTGACACCGGTGCCAATGTACATGTTTGTGCTGCCGCCTCCATGTTTACTTCTTACCAGGCAACAGTGACTTCACCCATGCTGATGGGGAACGGGTCACATGCCATCGTTCGAGGTGTTGGTACGGTCGATCTGAAGTTTACTTCGGGGAAGACTGTGCGTCTGAAGAACGTTCATCATGTGCCGTCCATAAATAAAAATCTCGTTAGCGGTTCCCGTTTATGTCGAGATAGTTTTAAGTTGGTTTTCGAATCCAATAAAGTTGTAATTTCTAAGTATGGACAATTTGTTGGAAAAGGCTATGAGAGCGGAGGTTTGTTCCGCCTGTCTTTGTCAGATATTTGCACTAAAGTTATTAATAATGTTTGCCACAACAATGAGTCTGATATTTGGCATTCACGACTTTGTCACATTAACTTTGGTTGCATGACGCGGCTAGCCAATATGAATTTAATTCCAAAAATCTCCACTGTAAAGGCTCTAAGTGCCAAGTATGTGTGCAAGCTAAGCAACCTCGCAAGTCCCATAAGACTGCAGAGGCAAGAGACTTGGCGCCACTAGAGCTTATACATTCTGATCTTTGTGAGATGAATGGCGTGTTGACAAAAGGTGGAAAGAGATACTTCATGACATTGATTGATGACTCCACTAGATATTGTTATGTGTATCTTCTGAAATCAAAAGATGAGGCTTTAACTTTCTTCAAAAACTATAAAGCCGAGGCAGAGAACCAACTTGATCGAAAAATTAAACGGCTTAGGTCCGATAGTGGTGGAGAGTATTTTTCCAATGAATTTGATCTGTTTTGTGCGGAACATGGTATAATCCATGAGAGGACGCCTCCCTACTCACCTCAGTCAAATGGGGTAGCCGAAAGAAAGAACCGAACTCTAACTGATATGGTTAACACCATGTTAGACACATCGGGTCTCTCCAAGGAATGGTGGGGGGAGGCGCTAATGACCGCATGTCATGTCCTAAACCGAGTTCCCACAAAGCATAAGACCATGACTCCGTTTGAGGAATGGGAAAGGAAAAGATCGCAACTCTCTTACCTACGTAGTTGGGGTTGTTTGGCGAAAGTCAATATACCAATTCCCAAGAAGCGCAAGCTTGGACTAAAAACCGTGGATTGTGTTCTTCTGGGCTATGCTTTTCATAGCATTGGCTATAGATTTTTGATAATAAAATCGGAGGTATCCGACATGCATGTTGGTACGGTTATGGAGTCGAATGATGCAACTTTCTTTGAGGACATATTTCCTATGAAGGATATGTCGAGTTCATCAAATCAGGAGATACCTACTCCATCTAGTGAGGAATTCGCTGTAATTCCTGAACCCACCATTGCGATGGAACACGTTGAGAATCCTGTTGAGGGTGACAATGGAACTCCTGTGAGGAGAAAGAGACAGAGGACTGCAAAGTCTTTTGGTGATGATTTCATTGTGTACCTTGTGGATGACACACCCAGGACTATTTCAAAAGCCTATGCATCTCCTGATGCTGACTACTGGAAGGAAACTGTTCGTAGCGAGATGGATTCCATCTTAGCTAACGGTACCTGGGAGATCACTGACCGTCCTTATGGGTGCAAACCTGTAGGATGTAAGTGGGTGTTCAAGAAGAAGCTTAGACCTGATGGTACGATTGAAAAGTACAAGGCATGGCTTGTGGCCAAGGGTTATACCCAGAAAGAAGGTGAAGACTTCTTTGATACTTACTCACCCGTGGCTAGACTGACTATAATTCGGGTGCTACTATCACTGGCTGCCTCACATGGTCTTCTCATTCATCAAATGGACGTTAAGACCGCTTTCCTCAATGGAGAGTTAAAGGAGGAAATTTACATGGATCAGCCAGATGGTTTTGTAGTACCTAGCCAGGAAGGAAAGGTGTGCAAGTTATTAAAGTCTTTATATGGCCTTAAACGAGCTCCTAAGGAGTGGCATGAGAAGTTTGAAAGAACATTAACTGCTGCCGGCTTTGTAGTAAACGATGGTGACAAGTGCGTGTACTATCGCCATGGTGGGGGCGAAGGAGTTATTCTTTGTCTGTATGTCGATCACATACTGATCTTTGGAACCAAACTTGATTTAATCAAGGAGGTTAAGGATTTCTTATCTCGCTGTTTTGAGATGAAGGATCTAGGAGTAGCTGATGTTATCTTAAATATCAAGCTGTTGAGAGATGAGAATGGTGGGATCACACTGCTTCAGTCTCACTATGTGGAAAAGGTCTTGAGTCGTTTTGGGTATAGCGACTGCACGCCTTCTCCAACTCCATATGATGTTAGTGTGTTGCTTCGAAAGAACCGACGGATTGCTAGAGATCAACTGAGGTATTCTCAGATTATTGGCTCGCTTATGTATTTGGCGAGTGCCACGAGGCCTGACATCTCTTTTGCTGTGAGCAAGCTGAGTCGGTTTGTGTCAAAACCGGGAGATGATCATTGGCAAGCGCTTGAGAGAGTTATCCGCTATTTGAAAGGCACCGCGAGCTATGAGATTCACTACACCGGGTATCCAAGGGTACTGGAGGGTTATAGTGACTCAAACTGGATATCTGATGCTGATGAGATTAAGGCCACAAGTGGTTATGTTTTTACACTTGGTGGTGGCGCTGTTTCCTGGAAGTCTTGCAAGCAGATCATCTTAACGAGGTCAACTATGGAAGCAGAACTCACATCATTAGACACTGCCATTGTTGAAGCAGAGTGGCTTCGTGAACTCTTGATGGACTTACCTATGGTTGAAAAACCAATACCCCCTATCCGGATGAACTGTGATAATCAAACTGTGATCGTCAAGATAAACAGTTCGAAGGACAATATGAAGTCCTCAAGACATGTGAAGAGGAGACTAAAATCTATCAGAAAATTAAGGAACTCCGGAGTTATTACGTTGGACTATATCCAAACGTCGAAAAACTTGGCAGATCCCTTCACAAAGGGTCTATCACGTAATGTGATAGATAATGCATCGATGGAGATGGGTTTGAGACCCACCGCATGAGTTGTCCATAGTGGTAACCCACTCTATGTGATCGGAGATCCCGTGAAGTAGAAGTGGGAGACAAGTTGTTGGTCAGCTGGGAGGAGAGTATCCCTATATTAACTATCCCACTCCGTGAAGATGCAATACTCTCCTGATCTGCATGGCAGGTTGATACTTATCTTAATGTGTTTCAAGTGGCTTATTCGGGTAAGCAGAGATGTTGTCCTGCAGAACATCTTCTGAGGAACACACCTATATGAATTTGACTGTTAACGTCGCAGTCCGTGAGAATTGGGTGTTCTATAATAAATTCATGAAAATGCCTTGGAGTACGACGTATACGCTCCACCCGCGGGGAAGCCTTGCGGCAGCCCAGTATCGGTCAAGAATTTGTGTGAAACTAGTCTCGCAGAAAACTTGTAGTTCAAGGCATAGTCCACTATTCAAGTTGTGATCTAGTGTAGCATAAATCTCTAAGTGGAAGTTCAACTTCACAGTCTCCACTAAGCCCCGGTATATAAACAATGTTTTGGAACTAAATGATGAGATGTGCCAATGAGACTTTGTGGGGGATTGTTGGAATTTTGCTAGTAGGCCTTTGGCCCAAAGCCCAACTAAAATTCTGAAATTCTCTTGTCCCATTCATGCACACATGTGAGTGGAGTGAGTGAGGCTAAAGTTTAGTCCCACCTCATAAGTTGAGAGAGAGTTGCACCTCTTTATAAGGTGAGCTCTTCTACCAGTTGTATGAGCATGAGAAAAGGAGACCTACACGCGCGCTCCTCCTCCTCGCTCGCCACGCCTCGGCACGACGCGCCGCGCCGCGGGTTGCGGGATTGAGCCGAGCCGAGGACAAAGCTATGCACGTTGTCTATATTTTTGCTGCTCGGGAAAAATTAATGAGTCATTAATTAATAACTAACGGACGCGTTAATTACTGAACCGTTTCCGATTCTTTTGGATCGTGACGACTCGGACGTGGGGTTTACTCCCACGACCTGCCCGGCCCGCACTATATAGTCAAGCAGACGTCTACCCTAGCCGCCGCCGTTTCGTATGGTTGCTCACCACCGTTCCAGATCATTGCGCTGCCAAGCAAGTCTTCTCCATCCCTCCTTTCGGCGTGCACCGGGAGAAGGGACAGCAGGCCTCCGGAACCCCGCCTCTCGTAATCCTGTACGGGAGAGGGGCGATCAGGTTTTTGGGGAGCGCACTCGCGCGACTGCTGGCAGCGACGACTTTGCGAATGACGACTTCTTCCCCGACCTCGGCAACCTCATCCTCGACGACATGGGCGACAACGTCAACGCCGGTGGCGCTGCTCCCGCTGCACCGTATGTGATTCTATCCTTCCTGTTCGAGATCGTGGTAGAATTCATGTTTCTAGTATGTGACCTAGATGTGATCTGTTCATCTGCTATGCTAGTTCGCATGATTAGTTTAATCTCTGCTACTGTAGTCATGATTTATCTTCTATTTATTCGGATTAAATCTCGTAGTAATTTGCTCATATTTCCAACATTGTCCTTACCCTTCAATACTGCTTTGAGATCCTTGCCACACAACTAACTTACAACACAAACTTTTCTCTTTTTTGTTCCTTCAAAACAAAACAACATATGAACTTCAAACTTTGCAGGACAACAAAAAATTCTTACTACAATGTGGGAAAAAACTTTCAGATTTTTTTGTCTGACTTAGAATGTTTTGTTATCCTACAAAGTTTCAAGTTCATATGTTATTCTATTTAGTAGAACAAAAAAGACAAAAGTTGCTAGCACGAACCGTGATGCAAAAATGAATGGCTAGATAAGAGGATGTAGGAAAGCCTATGCTTTCTCAAATGTTAACCGAAGCGGATGTATACGCTCATGACGATATGGCGTTGCTGGCATGTGAGGAATGAGATCATCCACGACAAACGACCACCGCCTGTCGAAGCCTCGACCAGATTCCTAACCAGCTATATCAACTCATTGTTGGCCATCCAGGCGTACCATCATGGAAATCATACCAAAGGAAAAATGGTTGCTGCACCTTTGTCCAGCAGGAATTTGCTATCACATGTAGAGCATGAGAAGCCATCAGCACTTGGATGGGAGGCACCGCCGGCCGGCTGGGCTGCACTCAACATCGACGGGTCCTTCTCTGCCAAGGACGGAGCTGCAGGAGCTAGCATGGTCCTCCAGGATGAACATGGAGATATTATTTTTTTCGTCTTGCAGTGAGCTAAGGCAGTGTGCATCACCACTAGAGTCTGAACTTGCTGCATGTTCAGAAGGCATCTCTTTGGCTATTCAGTGGTCTGAGTTGCCTTTTGTAATTCAAACGGACTGCGCGAAAGTGGTAAAACTAATCAAAGGAGGTATTGGCGACTGATCGGAGCATATGATGTTGATCCGCGAGATTACTTCGCGTCTTCGGGAACATGGTGAATTCTTAGTTAAGTTTGTGAGGCGTGAACAAAACATTGTTAGTCATTTTTTTAGCAAACTTTGGTCGAATAAAGAAGTGCACTACGGTGTGGCTTCGTTCTGGCCTGACGAGGTTCCGGACCTATGTAATGCAGACATGGCTGCCACTTAATTAATGAATTCCCTTTTCCCCGCAGAAAAAGCCGTCTTAGAATTGATAAACAATGGATGAATCTGATTTATCCCTTGAGGAAAATCCCGATTAGAAGTTGCGCAATGAGCCAACATCGTTTGAAGAAATTATCCATGAATTAAATTGTGCTCGATTAAAGGATGCACAATAGCCAACACCGTTGGAAGAAATTATCCACATATTAAAATTGTGGGATTAATTATGGGACCTAAAATGAAATTTTGAGCATGAGGATCTGAAGTGTCCTGGTCGATTAAACGTTGCGTAATGAGCCAAAACCATTGGAAGAAATTACCCATGGATAAAATTGAGACATTAATTGCGGGTCTTAGACCGAAATTTCGAGCATGAAGATCCGACGCAATGAGCCAACACTGTTGGAATAAATTATCCATGAATTAAACTGGGGCATTAATCGCAGGACTTCAACTGAAATTCAGAACATGAGGATCCGAAGTGTCGTGCCCGATTAAAGACTGCGCAATGAACCAACACTGTTGGAATAAATTTAAATATACTTTCTAAAAAAATTATTACATTGCAACGCACGGACATGTGTCCTAGTAAATTATTAAACTAAAATTCTAATCAGAACACGACCCATGTATCACATGGGGAAAATATCAGGTGCTACGGGAGCACCTGAGTTTAGGTGCTCCAAGAGCTTCTCGGCCATTGGATCTGAAATCCAACGGTCATCTACAGATGCGCTGGACCCGATTTGCAATACCAAATTTTTGGGGGTGTTCTTTGAATAAAAGCGCGAGCTCTCTCCTCGGTCTTCGAATCTCAGATCTAACGGTTGAAAAGCTCCTGGAGCACCTGATCTTAGGTGCTCCCGTAGCACCAGATATCCTCCCGTATCACATAACCCACAGGATGTCACCGCTCGCCTCTCTCCTCCGTAGCCTGAACATTTTCTTATTCTCGCTCTCTCTCTTCTCTCCCTCGATTGCTTCAATGAGAGAGAACCCCTAAGCCGGCAACCGATTGTGCAGCCCCAAGTTGCACTCCTGCTCTGACTCCGGTGAGCCCCAACCGATTGTGCAAGCATGGTTGTATCTTATGTTTTTTTTAGAATGGTTGTACTATCTCATTTATGGGCCCTCAAGCCGGACTCATGGGCCCATAATCGATCCGAGCCCAGAGCATCTCTCCCTCACTCCCCAGCCAACTTTATAAACCCGTGAATACATCCGGGCAGAGGCAGGCCGCACTCTCTCACTCTCCGACCCCTCGCCAGCGACAGCGAGCAGTGAGCAGCGGGGCGCGTGCGGCGGTCGGTGCGGAGAGCGACGCGACCGACTCCGGCAGGCGCCTCCCGATCACCACCGCCTTCTCCGCGGGCAGCCGCAATGGCGAACAGGGGAGGGAAGGGGTCGTACCCCCCGTCCAAGTCAGGTGATCCCCTTTCGTTTTATCCCCCCTTTCCCCGTACTTTTTTTGCGTCGACGTCTCAACCCTCGACCAACGCGACCTTCACCGGATATAACCCGGGGGGTGCCGGGCTCTTCGGCGTCTGTCGGGTAGGATCCGATGCGGATGGCTACGGATTAGGGTTTGCAGAACGCCGAGGGTTTTGTTGTGACGAATGATACTGGTGCCCCGGCGGGTGGGCATCTAAAGGATATGGATTTTGGCTATTGGAGAAGGTTTAGATCCAATCTGATCGGTGCGAGGGCTTGTGATTCGGTTGTTTATGTGGTTCTGATCGGATTTTGTTATGGGTGTGTGATGTATCCACGGCGAAACATAACTGTTT
Source organism: Triticum aestivum (assembly GCF_018294505.1). NCBI lineage: Eukaryota > Viridiplantae > Streptophyta > Magnoliopsida > Poales > Poaceae > Triticum > Triticum aestivum. The sequence goes on along the minus strand of NC_057811.1, from coordinate 38,101,925 downwards.
GTTCAGGGCTTCTTTCGACTGTAGGACTTTTGGAGGGTTCCAGTCCTTCAGAATTTTCTAACTAGCACAAGCCCTTTGGATTGTGGAATTGGATTGGATTATCTGTTTACGCGCGCTTATAGAAATACATCTGGCTACTATTTGTTACCAAATTGATCTCAACAACTTTGCTACTGGTTGTGTCACACTCATATGTGGGTGGGTTCTTATAATTTGGTCTCTCAAGGAAAACCGGAAAAGTAGATAATTGAGTTGATCGTGACACGGCTTGCTCAAAATGACAATGCATCAAACGTTGCTGGGCATTGTGGAATCACTAGCAGCCTATTAGGTTTTGGGTCTGTTTGCCTGTGAATAAGGTAACACTAAATGGAACATTTGTGTTTATGGACAAGTGCAATGGCTAAATTTAGCGATTCCTATGGGTTTTAGTCTAAAGAATGGTCCTTCCCTTCAACAAGAGAGTATATTTGGTTGGTGACTGATTTTGCCACACTACTTCTGCCACACTTGCCTTAGCTCTGGTGCTCAAATTCTTAGCCTCACTTTCAATTGCCCGAGGGAATTTCACACACTTTTTGTGTGTATGACATGTGGACTTATTTTGAACAAAACAATCTTGCCTTAGGTGTGGCTAGAACCAAACACCCACCTAACTTGGTCAAAGTTGCCTAACTTGATACTTGGCAAAGTGTGGCAAGGTGTGGCTGGGAACAAAGCAGCCCCGTAGTTAAACCAACCTTCACTATTTTGGTAAAGGAAAATCCTTGGATCAAATGTAGAACTAAACTAGAAACTGAGATATATACCTATTCTGAAATATCACGTGTGTGATATGCTCGTGGTTCTGTGATAGTTAGCGTTTTTTCTACCCGTGTCAGAACGTCTTACGACATGCCGTAAATTCTCTCTCAAGAATATACTACTTTGGAGAGCATGATGATTTATCCCTTGCATATTTGAAGTGGTCCGAGCACTACTCACTTGGCCAACGTATGATTGGCTTTAACTTCTTTTACGGGGTAAGGGCTGATGAGTCTTTGTGCCACACTAATATGCTTGGATGTTTACTAGCAATAGGTTATCTATTTCGCAGCATCTTAGAAACACGCACTACAACCTTGTTGTCTTGTTGAAATGCGTGGAATGGAGTGATACATGCATCAAGGCATATTGTACTGGGTATTTTTGGAATTAATTTAAAATAGCAATATTTAGCAGCACTATCACCAAAGAACTAGCCATGGGCATGGGTGCGTGGAAGTTAGCTATTCACGTGGCAGAGCCATGACTTGGTTTCGAGATCTTGTGGGTTTCAAGTCTAGTGTACCGCAACTTGTTTGGAACTGAGAGGCTTTAAGTCAAAATAAAGTGAAATTGCGGGGCACAACAGCAACAGGACAACCACCGCCTATATCTTGAGTTATTGACCTCCATTTCCGCTTCATCCCACCTCCAACTTTCCTCCTCTTCTCCTCTTCTCCAGATCTACTCCACCGCCGCCTCCCATGGCGTCTCCAGCCAGAAACCTTAACCCTAATCCGAACACTAACAACCCCGATCGTCCCTTCGACATGGGTATTCTCTTCGGGTCGCCTCCTAACCCGGCGCCTACCGCCGCGCCCATGTTCCCTGCCGCTGCCGTTCGGCTACTCCCACCCCTCGGTCACCTCTCCCTTTCACGGCGTCCCCTACCTCCACCACATGCTGGATCTTCACCCCCCTATGCCCCGCCCAGCCATCTCCTTTCCCGTTCCAAACTTAAATGGAAACCCTAGCGCCGCCTTGGGTGGCGGCTACCTTCTCTACCCGCAGCATCTCCGATACCTCATACCCTGCTCAGTCAACTCCTACATGCGTAACCTGAACCTGAGTGTTAACCTCAGAGCCGCCTTGAGCCGCCTGCAGGATCGCCAATCTCCCATGGCCAGCTCAGGCAACTACATCCACACACTGAACCCAAACACAAACCTGAACCTGAGCGCCAACCCCAGCGCCGCCTCGCACGGCCACTACCTTCAGAACATGCAGGATATTCGACAGCCCATGTCCCGCCCAGTAATATCCTCTGCCATGCCAAACCAGAGCGACAACCCCCGCACCGCCTCAGGTGCCAAACCCGAACATAATAAAGGTATTTATGTCTGACATGGAAGTTTTTTAATCTAAGATTTTTATGGTACGTTTTGTTGTTGTTCAGTTTTGTGATCCTGCTATATGATGATTGATGATTTTACAGCTTTATCAAAATGAATGCTGTGTCAGTTGAGCTTTCGAAGGCAAGTTTAGAGTTTGACAGATTTCTTAACTGATTTATTCTGACAGGAGCACCGAACGGAAGGCAGATGGTTCTGATTTCTGATGATTCTGATTCTGATTCTGATTCTGATTCTGATGGTAATAATATTGCCCAATCTCGTCATTAAACATTTTCCAGGCAACAGTTTATTTAAATCTAGTTTTACTGCACTTATCACAGCTCTGCTCCATGAGAAAATCCTTTGGTATTTGCTTTTGTTATAAGAATATCACTTGTGTCTGCTAGCACGTTACGAGCTATCTGTCTGACATGATCAGCATCCATTGTGTTTTATTTGTCACTGTCAGAAAATTTCATTTGTACGGTTGTACCCTGCTACCCTAGGGCTTAGGCCATCTTTAGCAGGAAGGGGGTAAACTTTTATGTTTGAAAACATGAAATGATACTTTTTTGTTCCAGTAAAGAATCATTTGACTAGAAGAGTCTCACAACCTTCTACGCTCGCCAAATACTTATCTTGGCAGCCTTCATAGGATTGATCAAATACTACAGAAAAAATGTCGGAAGAGAATTATATACCTTGTTTGTGGTTCCCCTTTGGTTTTATTTGCAGATGATTTGTTGACAATTTGTTCATAGTTGATGTTATTTACCATTACACTGAGTGTGAAAGGACACTTCATATCGTTTGTAGTTGAAGACAAGACACTGTTGTTTTGTTTCACCAATTTATGGCTGTGCATAACAAAATGGTAATCATTGAGCTGCTTACATTGTAACTGTTGCAGTATTTGATAGGGCAGGATATCTGATCACAGTACATAAATAAGCACTAAAATTTACTGTATTGTTGAATGAAACTGAATAAGTCAATGTGAATAATATATTGATATATAGTTGAAAATATACAATAACCTCATATATCACTGCCTGTATTTAGATTTTTTCGAAGAAGAGGCTCCCCCCACACACTCCAAGTCAAATGGGAAAGCTTCATCTGATAGCCTAAAAACTGGTGGAAAGGCTTCATCCTTTTCTAATGGTATGTATGCATCATTTTGTACTTTTGCTATACATTGCTGATAAAACTAAAAGTTCTAGTTATACAATCGACTGCCTTTCTGTGTCTTGCATATCTTTCTTTCATGTATTATGTTCTCATAGGAGAAGGTAGCAAAGGAGGGAAGGCATTTAGTGCTGGGAAGGGTGGGAAGGGCTCCGCATCAAATGCAAAGCCTGCAATGTCTGATGCAGAACTAAAGCTTCAGCTTGGTCAGTTCCTTCCATTGAAATATCCTCTATTTTCTAGAAGCTTTTTTTATCATAGTAACCTTAATAGTAGTTGAAGTTCGGTAGTTTATGGAATTTCAGTAGGCTCTTTACTTGAGAAGTTCTGTATAATGAGATTGTTAGTTTTACATCATTTGAAACGGGCAAACATCTTATATTATGATTTTCAAACGTCCCTTCTGTCTAAATGAAAAATAGGCAAGCTGATTCCCGCATAACAATTGGTTGCAGATATGTCTCCAAATTCTATATTGTTAACGAACTGTGAAGCAGCAGAAATGTTGCAGAAAATTCAGGGACATATGGCTATCTTATCAGAGGATCCGAAGATAAAAATTCCCGAGTAAGGAACATCTGTTGTTTTAATTCTGTTATGTTCCGCTAATAATTGTTTATGTGGTGTTCTAGTCTGTTAGCTTGTGTGCCTTCATGTTTACTCTTTTCTTCTTGCACCGGCAGGTCGTTTGACAAGGCCTTTCAATATGCAAAAGAAGGAAATCACTTCACCTCCGCGAAGTTGGTGAAAGAAATCCTGGAGTATCCTTTGTTTTGATTAAGAACTAGTATTGGAGATTGCATGTGGTTGCGCAGTTAAATTGTTTCGCCAAGCAACCACTTTGTAGTTAATTTCCTTGACTCGTAGCTGCAGACCCCTTAAAGACTATGGTGTTAATGATGGCGAGGTTCGTAACCCTTCTTTTCCTCTCAGCTTCTTGTATCTCATTTCCCTCATCTCAACATGAAATGGCTTGTTATACGTGTAACAGATATGCATGATTGCGAACATTGGGCCTGAGACCATTGAAGAGGTTTATGCACTCATACCGTCTCTCAAGGTCAGTGTCTTTTGCTGACATTTGGGATATATGCCATTTTACATATTACCAGGAACAGGAACTCAGTCCTGCAAAATCCAAATTTCTTTGCACAGGCCACTAGGTCGATCAATGAAGGCAAGATCGCAGAGGCCCTTACCGCCCTCGCTAACATAAAAGCCTCCAAGTGAACCTGAGCTACACAGGTAATCCGGGGGCAAATCTTTGAACCACACCTCTTCCTGATCTCTCGCCTTTCTTAATGATCTAAATTTCTAAATGGGTCTTAATCTTAAACATATATGCAGCTGATCAGGCAATGAAGAATCCGCAACGGGTGTCTCTCTGGTGTATGGATGTTAACCGAAATTCTTTTGAGGGCCGAAATCAAGTTGTGTGTATGTGGAAACCGTACTATGCACCCGTGTGCCAGCTCTAGGTCTGGATGGTTGAACTTTGACTTTTGGAAACTAGACGCAGGTTTAGCTAGAGTGGTTGAAGTGATGTACTCTGGATTGCCAATTGATACCCGATTGTCTGGCTCGCCTGAGCGATGAAAACTGTTGTTGTGGCCTGTGTGTTTATGCATCTCTGCTTGTCTGTTTACTTTTCTGTGAGTCGTATTCTTCTGGGTGCAGATTTTTACTTCTATAGTAATTTGGGAAGTAATATATTTCGTAGAGCTGTTCGAAAAGGATTTTGTTTTCTGTAGACGGCAGCTCTGGTAGGGCAGGTTGAATTTGTAAGTTCAGCCGTTTTAGCTAGAACGATTAGCAATCCAACATAAAATCTACTTTATTTGAATGTGTGGTTTCAGCAGTTTTGGGGCTGCTTCCATTCAAAAGAATCTAACAGGAAATATTGAGGATTTATAGATCCTTGGATCATCTCTAGCAGATCCGGTAAAGCCGTGTCCTGCAAATTCGTTTACGGTAGACTTTTTTTTTCTGCGGTACTGTGAGGCCCTGCAAGCTCCCAGGGTATTCCTTTTGCGATAGATGCAGCCACAACTTGCCCAAGCAGTGCTACATGAAATTCATTTTGCAAATCAACTAGGTTGTCAGAAACTGGTCATCCGAGGTTATTCCTTTTGCGATAGATGCAGACAGTATGACTGTGCAGGAGTTGTTTGTTTACATATTGTCCAAAGGAAGCAAATCGGGTGGCGCATACATTTGCCCATGAATGTAATTTAGATAGTTGTGTTTGGGTGCATGACCTCCCTAGTTTTTTTGTCGTTGTTGGTGGACAATGTAAGTGCGGCTTAAATTAATAAAGTAAGCCATGATGTAAATAAAAGGTGACTGAATCCTAAGGCCAACTCCAACCCGATGGCCTATTCGTTCATCCGCATCCGTTTGAGTCCAAGTGGGCAGAAAACACGACTCAACGCAGCGATGCAAACGAGGACGGATGTCAAGTAGCGGACGCCCACATTGTCCTCCCCATGTCCTCCCTTGGCCTGCCCATCTGTGGCACAACGGTAATTCTTCCCCCTCCCCATCCCCATCCACACACCACCCCGGCCTCGTCGCCCTCGCCACCACCCCAATTCCAACCGCTTCGCCACTACCCCAGGCCCCACCGCCCATCCACCAACGGCCTTACCGCCATATTTGCCGGCGTTTTGCAGCCACTCCTCGCCACCGTTGGGAACACTACAAGGCACACCTACCCAAGGTGTCCGCACTACCTGCCTCCACGGTCATTGCCGGAGGGCGCGTGCTTCGACATGCCTATTGTTAGTATGGGCAGAGGGCGTTGCCTTAAACCGGGCGCGATTTGATCACAACCGCCTTTGTCGTCGTCCACAATTGTTCGGGCGTTTGCCCGCAAGGTACCATGGTGGGCAGCTCGGATGATATTGTTTTTACAACAGCTTCATATGTTCATCAAACGATTCATCGTCCAACGATGAGGATTTTGTGGTTGCTACTTTGGTCGTCAATGAGCACATTGCTAGTCAGCGACCTAGGTTTAGGGGATCGATCTCGAGCCATTCTCCGGGGTTGGATCGTAACAGAGAGAGCGTCCATTGCGTACTCTACAACGATTATTTCAATTTCATTGACACACTATTCCCTCCCAAGCTTCCGAATGGCGAGACGTATGTTCAATCGTATTCGGGAGGGAGTGGTGGCATATGATGATTACTTCAAATGCAAGCATGATGCCCTTGAAAAGGTTGGCTTCTCCTCTTATCAGAAATGTACTGCAACTATTCAGATGCTTGCATACAAAATTCTCAATGATCTTGTGGCTGAGTATGTCCACATGAGTGAGATCACATGCCTAGCGTGTTGTATAAGTTCTGAAAAGTTGTGGTTGCAGTGTTTGGCCCGGAATACTTGAGAGAACCAAATGTTGTGGATACAACCCGGTAGTTGGCGATCAATGAATCTAGAGGCTTTCTGAGAATGCTTAGAGCATAGATTGTATGCACTATGCATGGAAGAACTGCCCATTTGTTTGAAAAAGGAAATATAAGGGACATGTTAAAGCTTGCACGGTCATACTTGAAGTTGTGGCATCACAACTTCACAAGATCTCTGGATTTGGCACTCTTTTTCGGCATGACAGGTTCTCATAATGATATCAACATGCTTCAGTGCTCATCGGTGTTCGTAAGGCTTTGAGAAGGCGACTCCCGATAAGCCAATTTTGAGGTCAATCACAAATACAACAACATATACTACCTAGCTAATGGTATCTATCCTCAGTGGTCAACTATTGTGAAGACAATCTCCAAGCCCATGGGAGAGTAGGTTTTTCCAAGAACAAACGAGTACTAGGAAGGATGTGGAGCGTGCTTTCAATGTTCTCGAATCTCGATGGGCTATTGTTAGGCACCCTGATAGAACATGGAGCCCTCAGAGGATGTGGGAGGTGATGACCGTGTTGGGGAACACAGTAATTTCAAGACATTTCCTACGATCACGCAAGATCTATCTAGGAGAAGCATAGCAACGAGCGGGGAGAGTGTGTCCACGTACCCTCGTAGACCGAAAGCGGAAGCGTTTTATCAACGCGGTTGATGTAGTCGTACGTCTTTACGATCTGACCGATCCTAGCACCGAACGTACGGCACCTCCGTGTTCAGCACACATTCAGCTCGATGACGTCCCTCGTACTCTTGATCCAGTTGAGGCCGAGGGAGAGTTCCGTCAGCACGACGGCGTGGCGATGGTGATGATGATGTTACCGGCGCAGGGCTTCGCCTAAGCACTACGACGATATGACCGAGGTGTTAACTGTGGAGGGGGGCGCCACACACGGCTAGGAACAATTGATGTGTGTTCTAGGGGTGCCCTCCCCATGTATATAAAGGAGGGAGAGGGAGGGAGGCAACCTAGGGCGCGCCCAAGTAGGAGGAATCCTACTTGGGCCCCTAGTCCAATTCGCCCCCCCTATCATATTTGGCCAAGGGGGAAAGGAAGGAGGGGGGAGGGGAAGGAAGAAGGAGTCCTACTTCATACTTTCCTTTTCCTCCTCTCCCTTTCCCTTTCTCCCCACGTGGCTAGCCCTATAGGGGGCGCACCAGCCCCTTGTGGGCTGGTGTGTTCCCTTACTTGGCCCATTAAGCCCATATCTTTACCGGGGGTTGCCCGGAACCCCTTCCGGTGACCCGGTATCACCCGGAACACTTTCGGTGTCCAAATACCATCGTCCTATATATGAATCTTACCTCTCGACCATTTCGAGACTCCTCGTCATGTCCGTGGTCTCATCTGTAGGGTAACGCAGCAGAAAACAAAAAAATTCCGACCTACGCACCAGCCCAGGACCACTATGGAGACTGCATACATGGTTTGATCTTTTTCGTTACCGACTCGTAGCGCAGCGGGAAGTAGAGTCGATGACGATCGGCGGTGCAGATCCCCGCAGCTAGGATTTACAACCTCCCAACCGCGAGGATGTATACCCTCATCTGCTCCTCAGACAGCCCTCCGGGAGGCGGTCGAACAGCCCCCGGACGGTGTCGCGGACAGCCCTTCGGGAGGACCTTCGAAACTCGAACGGTCACTCGGACAGCCCTTCGGGAGGACCTTCGAAACTCGAACGGTCACATGGACAGCCCTTCGGGAGGCACTCACGAACTAAGACCGAAACTACGATCTCTCTACAGAGTTGCACACATACGGTGTCATCTATCCGGCAGGGCTTCGCCGTCCAGAACTAGTTCCTGCCGGAACCCAGACAGCCTTTCGGCTCTACGAAACTATTTCGCGGGGAGGGAGAGAGAAGCCAGATCATTGCATGGCACTTGTATGTGAGAAGGGATGATCCTTTAGGCAGCCCCCTCCACCCAAATTTATAGGCCAAGCCCAAGGGTGGCTTCTCCAAGAAGCCAAGGGGGGAAATACCAAAAAGGCCCTCAAGGTGGCTTCTCCAAGAAGCCAAGCAAAAAAGCACTTTCACTATTCATGACGACATTTTTCAGCGTCCGTTCGAACTGAAAATATTTATGTGGGCTCAGAACATTTCCAGTACCCACTAAAATAATTTTCAACGCGTTCCGAAACAATTTCGGTTTAGTGATTTTCATCTGCGAAAAGCAAACAAGAATGCGTTTTCACTATTCATGAAGACAATTTTTCGCGTCCACTAAATCCGAAAATATTTCTGTGGGTCTTAGAATAATTCTAGTACCCACTAAAATGATTTTGGATTCGTTCTGAAACAATTTCAGATTAGTGAATTTCATCTGCGAAAAACAGCCAAAGCGGTACCGGCAGCTCCGAAACATTTTCGGTTTTTATTTCTGAAAATTCCAAAAAGTTTCCAGAATGATTCTGGCACCCTCCAAGAATTATCAGGCATGTGCCGAAACCATTTTGACTTAATGGCATACCCCGAAACAACTTTTTCGGTTTCACCGAAACTCATCCGGTGACCTCTCTCTGCGGTACGATTCCGCTGTCCGAAACTTTCGTGTCCGAACTTTTCGGTGATTTTCTCTCAGACTCCCTGTCTAGTATTCAGCAGATAGATGACCCTTAAGCGTGTGACCCTATAGGTTCGGTGAAGTATAGACATGACCTGGAACCCCTTCCGATCAATGATCAACATCGGAGCCGTGGACACCCATATTGACCCCTATACCCACACGAATGAATATTCGAGTGAACCTCCAGTTGCCGTGTGCTATTCCTGTTGCTTCGCGATATGTTACAAATACCCGAGGTGAGACATGTTGGCATTCTCGTGGATCAACAACTTGTCCACTATGCTAGTTACCTCGTTACCGGTTTTGTTCTCTTTTCTCGTTTCCGTGTTCCGGCATCCCAGTGATCAAATCACACTGTGTCTGGCCAGACGATGATGGATACCGTAATACCGAGAGGGCCCGAGAATATCTCTCCATCGTCGGAGGAGCAAATCCCAATCTTGAGCTATCAAGTTACTTGACACACTTTTCCATGAACCCGTAAGCCGCCGTAATAGCCACCCATTTACGGATGACGTTTAACAAACCCCAAAGTTCATGAAGCAAGCATGAAGAAACTCGATACTCTCATGGTCTAAGGAATCATGCAAACGTTAACCATCTCTGTGTTATGCACCATTAACTTGTGACGAATGAATCTCTTAGCATAACATCAATCCGGGTCGATTCAACACAAATGTTCTCTTAACATTGTGCCCTCAAAATTGCTGGCATAGACATGCCCATGATCAGGAAAACAGAACCATCATGCAACACTTGAGCTAGTCTTAGAGGCCAGACTAGGAATACTTCTTACCGTTTATTATTCCACACGTGCATATGAGTCTTCCTCCGAGCCTCGTGGATATTGCAGACTCGAGAATCATTGCAGTTATAGCATGGAACATAAACATAATTATGAACTCGGAGATAAATAATATCATTTATTATTGCCTCTAGGGCATATCTCCTACAGACTCCCACTTGCACTAGAGTCAATAATCTAGCTTATGCTAATGCACTTCACACCTGTGGCACACCGGTGTAAATATGCTTCGCTTGTGGTATAGCCTGATGTCCAACGGATCTGACGACTTCAGTTCCGTGTGTATCTTTGCATGTCCTCGCGTTTTCACGTTTTCACAAAATTCATATTTTGTGTGGACTTGGCTTTGTATGTATGTGAATCACAGGTCGAACCTGGATTCCTCAGACTGAGTTATGGAGCAACTACCCGCAGTAGTGTCCCATTGTCAAAAGCCATCTTGGAACTATACTAAGTTCATGAATGAACTATATGATTCAACATCTTCTTTGTCACTTCTAAAGCGTCAACATACTTAGCCCTTGTTATAGAATTCGCCACAGTAACTAGTTTGAACAAATTCCAACTAACTGTGCCACCACATTGTGTGTTACACAAAACCCTTAATTTAAATCGAAAATCGCATGGAGAAAAGATGAAGACTGTATCGATGTAACATTTTACAACGAACTCTTCATGATCTCTGCTTGCGAGAAAACCATGTCATCAGTACTTACTCTAGTACTCTGTGACATCTTTCACTGTTGTCCCATGATCAGTAATTTGATCACTTTGGTATCCATACTCGCAACACCTTGGGAGTATCGGACATATCTGGTTGTTTTACATACCATGGAATACATGATTAATCCAAACACAAAAGTGTGTGGAATCTGCATCATGTATTTTACTCATCAGTGTTTTGGGACACCGAGTCTTGCAAAAACTCTTTCCATGTGACTTTGGCAAGAATCACTCCTTGGCGTTTTAAATGCTAAAAGGTTTTAGCATCTTGTCAATATGTATTCATTGCTTAGCCCCATTAGGTAAATCTATCTCCATAGATCATCATGCCTAATATTGAGGCTATTTAGCCTAAGCACTTCATCGAAAAACTATTTTCAAATGAAGTCCTAATTTGTGTCAAGAAATTTATTTCCAATTACCAATGTGCCAAGCACATAAGGTTTTTAGAAATATTATTACGCTCCCACTTACTTTCTTGAATTACAAGCATCTTCGTTACCCATTGATGAAGTCAAAACCCCTTTGACCATTTCATCAAAACACGAAGATTCCAACTCCATTTTGCTCTCTTCTGTCCATTGCTGGAACTCTGAAGTTTGCATACCTACTAGCATCCTCTGGATCGACAAATTACTTTGGACTGTATCATATACAAGTCCTAGCTTTCATTTCCATCAGATGGAAATCCTTTTATCATCCATGTTTCATATCTCATGATTGAAATATGTATTAATTGCTAGTTCAACCCGAACCGACTTTAAGCATCGCTACGATGAAAACAACCTCATCGTAGTCAACTCTTGAACTTGTTATTTCAACAAGTCGAGCTTTATGGATAAAACATTTTATCCGTATCAGTTTTAAGTTCCATAAATATTCGTTAGACTCTAAGTCTTCCGAAAGGTGTATCAAGGTTTTAATCTTGAATCACTTATATGGAAACTAACTCGGGTTGTATTGGCATTTAGCCAATTCCGGAGTCAGGGTCCATCAACGCTTCCTTGTGTATCGTAGGTATAATGTTGTCTAACAACAATATCTCGTTTGCGCACCTGAGAGGTTTGCACGAGCCTTGCCTACGTGGTTCAGCTGCAAGTTCGACCGAAGTTCATACATTTTATTGTAGAGACTTCCGTATCAGACGCAGTAGGAAACTCTGGAATTACTTCCAAGGTCTCTTTCCTTTGATCTGATGACGTAGATACTGTTTATCTCGTCGAGTTGCACTATTCTCCCACTCACCTTTTTGAAAGAACCATTCTCTTTAAAAGCACACCGTTTCGCGGCAAAACTATTTGCCTCGGTATAGTGAGGGAGGAATACCCAACATTTTGGTATAACCTACAAAGTAGCACTTGTCTGATTTGGAATAGGTTTGTAACCTTTTACACAAGCCCCATATTCCAAATGTTAAGAAAAGATATAACATGGTTGGGCGTACCATACCATGGCTTCATTTCAACAGACCCGATGTAGCTCTTTTCAGTGTAAAAGCCGCAGTCTCTAAAGCATCACTTTAAAAGGGATAATGGCAAATTTATTTATGTCATCTTTGACCTTACCATGTCATAAATGGTTTGATTACATCTCCACGGACTTTCCACTTGCAGTGGTGTTCCGGGAGGTGCAAGTTTATGAAACCCCTTTCACAACTCATCAGACATTCGCTAAACATGTAACTCAAATATTCCTTTGTGCAATCAAATTGCAGAAACATAATTTTCTTGTTACAATAACTTCTACTTCATTTTTGAGAACCTTTCGAATGATTTCAAAAGATCCAGACTTACGTCTCATCAAGTAAATATCCATATATCTACTTGAGTCATTTCTGAAGATAAATAAATCCACCACTAACAACACTTATCGGACTACACACATCAAATGTATGATCACTAATAAGTTTGTTGTTCGTTCCTTATGGCCTGTGAACGGTATTTTAGTCACTTCACTTTTCGGAGGAAAGTTGCAAGTGTCAGATGATTCAAAATCAAAAAGACTTCAAAATCCATCATAATGGAATTTTCCATGCGGGTTTCTCCAATGTGACCAAATGTAGTGCCACACTTGTGTGGTATTCTTTTAGTCTTGCGACATTTAGCGTCAGTGTTATGGATGTATCATATTACCCTCAATATTCATAACATACGTCCCATCGATGATGGAAGTATGGCCCTTATGTTATTCATAATACTTAACAACAATTGTTGTTTTTATGAACAACTCTTTTGCAACAAACATTGTGCAATGGGCTAGAGTGTATGAAACTCTAAAATGAATTATGAAAGTAAACCCAGAGGTATTGTATTATTATCAATATTCATAACATACATCTCATTCATAATGAAAGTATGGCCCTTGTGTTATTCATAACATCGAACATAAAAAGTTCTCTTATGAACAACCTTCTTGCAAGATACCTTATGCAATGGGATAGAGTTTGTAAAACTCTAAATGAATTATGAAAATAAATACAGACGGCAATACACCGATGGAAGGTATAGTAACATTTACTATGTTCCCTGTGTATACCTTAACCTCATTTCTAGCTAGTCTTTCAGGCCATAGTAGTTCTTACATCGAGTTGCAACAGAATGCAATCGAGCGGGCATTTTTGTGATGAACTCACAATACCCAAGAATTAGTGATTAACATGTTTAACCATAATTCGCAAGAACTATATCTTTGACCAGCCTTCTATACATCAAAAACTTGTATGACATTCATACATGAGCTGGATATTCCAGTCTTCTTTCCTTTTGCCTTTATACTTCTAGCAGTTTAACTTTTAGTATTTCTCCTACTCTCAGAAGAAGCACCCAACTTAAGAGTGGCATTAGCCCCGGACTTCCTAGGCGTGTAAGTCATACTAACACCCTTTGGACACTTCCTTTCTCTTTAAGTTGTTGTTTTATTCACCTTTCATTATATGACAGGCGTTCTTCTGGATCCCTTTCCCAACAGTCAAATGCATAGTAAACACTTTTACTAATACTTGCAAACAAACATTGCTTTGTTTGTATCTGAAAATAATTTTCAGTTCCATGAATATCATATAACTATCCCAACTTTCGAAGTTTGGGTTTCATGGAAGCAAACATATTCCACTTGACCGTAACAGAATTCTAGCTTTTGGATCGAAGGACGAGAGTCACATGATCCATAGCATTAGCGGGAGGATACGGAAAGCATGCGATAGGACAAAGTCCTTCTCGGCACTTTTGAGGACAATCCTCATATTACGTTACCAATCGTAAAGTTTTAACCAGATATTTAACAGCTATTCAATTTTAATAGGGAAGGTGGAAATGCGAGCCATTATTCTACAACTATTATGCAAGAAACACTTAGACAGTGTTCATAATTAATTGCACTGAGAATTAAACATGTTAATTCAACAGTGCGCTCCCACTCAAATCAATATCTCTCATAATTGATTTAGAGTGATTCAAGATCCATATTTCTATTCGATGCCATTGACGGGTTCATCACTGATGACACGAATTTCAATCGGTAGGCCAACTTGCCGATCACATCTCTATGTGATTCTTGTTCATCTTTCGATGGGCGTGTTCCGAGCTCAGGACTCTCCTGCCTGAACGTCAAAGACAACCAAGTGATCTTGCTGCGAGGTCTGACCTCACCCGCCTCATTCCTCTCGATTCGTTCGTGCTCATGTGTACATGGCGCACCCCGAAAAGATACGAATTTCAGACGGTGCTACACTTGGGTGAACACTAACTACTTTGATATTTTAAGTGAGAGATCACCCTAATAAAAAGCGACTACCGCGCAATCAAGAAGGGTGCATCATAAGGGATAAACATCTCAGGCAATTCATAATAGCATGATATGGTATAGCCCTTTCTGACGGAGAAGTATTTCATTTCTTCGTCTTCGGCATTCGCGTCGGTGTTCACCTTCGCGAAGATTGCCACCACCTTGTCGATGCACCAGATAATATTGCTATCTCTATAGCTAACAAAATAATGCATTACAACAAGGTTGACACGCAGGTCATTAAAGTGCAATCATATGGCTCCAGCCATCATGCCGAATCATGACACGCAGGTCATGTTAATCAAATTACATCATATAGTCATCTCATACATAATCGAATTAGTATGAGCACTGCTATACCACATCACATGCACATCCTGCAAAACCAAGTTAGACGCCTCTAATCGGTTTATGCAAAATTTATTTTACGTGGCTTCTAAGGTTTTGACTTAAACCGCAGCTACCAACATTTTATCATCAAGTATGATTATTCAGGTTGCTAGATTAACATCTCGGGGTGTATGAAACACGGGATAATTAAATCTCGAGCCCCATACTAAACTTCGTCATACGCATGACCCCCGTGCAGATCATATCTGCAATGCCCTTTCATCTGCGAATTTCATCTTTCTTTTGACTACGGCAGAACCCAAAGAACTGATAGCACTTCCATGATCAATCAGGATCACGGATTGCCAGAACTTTGTCAAATTCCACCATGCTGTCTCGAGATTGAGCAAACGCAAATTCTAGGGAAGCAACAAGAACCTCGGGTAACAGATTTCATCTGTCACCCGCATAAATAATTTTCAGCAATAGATCTCATCTACTACCTAATTATATTATGCAATACCCATACATCTCTATGTATTCTAGATCGCAACCTGCATCTACGCATAGCACGGCTCATGATGCCACTGTAGGGTAATGCAGCAGAAAACAAAAAATTTCCGACCTACGCACCAGCCCAGGACCACTATGGAGACTGCATACATGGTTTGATCTTTTTCGTTACCGACTCGTAGCGCAGCGGGAAGTAGAGTCGATGACGATCGGCGGTGCAGATCCCCGCAGCTAGGATTTACAACCTCCCAACCGCGAGGATGTATACCCTCATCTGCTCCTCAGACAGCCCTCCGGGAGGCGGTCGAACAGCCCCCGGACGGTGTTGCGGACAGCCCTTCGGGAGGACCTTCGAAACTCAAACGGTCACTCGGACAGCCCTTCGGGAGGACCTTCGAAACTCGGACGGTCACATGGACAGCCCTTCGGGAGGCACTCACGAACTAAGACCGAAACTACGATCTCTCTACAGAGTTGCACACATACGGTGTCATCTATCCGGCAGGGCTTCGCCGTCCAGAACTAGTTCCTGCCGGAACCCAGACAGCCTTTCGGCTCTACGAAACTATTTCGCGGGGAGGGAGAGAGAAGCCAGATCATTGCATGGCACTTGTATGTGAGAAGGGATGATCCTTTAGGCAGCCCCCTCCACCCCTATTTATAGGCCAAGCCCAAGGGTGGCTTCTCCAAGAAGCCAAGGGGGGAAATACCAAAAAGGCCCTCAAGGTGGCTTCTCCAAGAAGCCAAGCAAAAAAGCACTTTCACTATTCATGACGACATTTTTCAGCGTCCGTTCGAACTGAAAATATTTATGTGGGCTCAGAACATTTCCAGTACCCACTAAAATAATTTTCAACGCGTTCCGAAACAATTTCGGTTTAGTGATTTTCATCTGCGAAAAGCAAACAAGAATGCGTTTTCACTATTCATGAAGACAATTTTTCGCGTCCACTAAATCCGAAAATATTTCTGTGGGTCTTAGAATAATTCTAGTACCCACTAAAATGATTTTGGATTCGTTCTGAAACAATTTCAGATTAGTGAATTTCATCTGCGAAAAACAGCCAAAGCGGTACCGGCAGCTCCGAAACATTTTCGGTTTTTATTTCTGAAAATTCCAAAAAGTTTCCAGAATGATTCTGGCACCCTCCAAGAATTATCAGGCATGTGCCGAAACCATTTTGACTTAATGGCATACCCCGAAACAACTTTTTCGGTTTCACCGAAACTCATCCGGTGACCTCTCTCTGCGGTACGATTCCGCTGTCCGAAACTTTTTCGGTGATTTTCTCTCAGACTCCCTGTCTAGTATTCAGCAGATAGATGACCCTTAAGCGTGTGACCCTATAGGTTCGGTGAAGTATAGACATGACCTGGAACCCCTTCCGATCAATGATCAACATCGGAGCCGTGGACACCCATATTGACCCCTATACCCACACGAATGAATATTCGAGTGAACCTCCAGTTGCCGTGTGCTATTCCTGTTGCTTCGCGATATGTTACAAATACCCGAGGTGAGACATGTTGGCATTCTCGTGGATCAACAACTTGTCCACTATGCTAGTTACCTCGTTACCGGTTTTGTTCTCTTTTCTCGTTTCCGTGTTCCGGCATCCCAGTGATCAAATCACACTGTGTCTGGCCAGACGATGATGGATACCGTAATACCGAGAGGGCCCGAGAATATCTCTCCATCGTCGGAGGAGCAAATCCCAATCTTGAGCTATCAAGTTACTTGACACACTTTTCCATGAACCCGTAAGCCGCCGTAATAGCCACCCATTTACGGATGACGTTTAACAAACCCCAAAGTTCATGAAGCAAGCATGAAGAAACTCGATACTCTCATGGTCTAAGGAATCATGCAAACGTTAACCATCTCTGTGTTATGCACCATTAACTTGTGACGAATGAATCTCTTAGCATAACATCAATCCGGGTCGATTCAACACAAATGTTCTCTTAACATTGTGCCCTCAAAATTGCTGGCATAGACATGCCCATGATCAGGAAAACAGAACCATCATGCAACACTTGAGCTAGTCTTAGAGGCCAGACTAGGAATACTTCTTACCGTTTATTATTCCACACGTGCATATGAGTCTTCCTCCGAGCCTCGTGGATATTGCAGACTCGAGAATCATTGCAGTTATAGCATGGAACATAAACATAATTATGAACTCGGAGATAAATAATATCATTTATTATTGCCTCTAGGGCATATCTCCTACATCATCCGGGACTCTGAACAAACTTCGGTCATCAAATCACATAACTCATAATACAAATCGTCATCGAACGTTAAGCATGCGGACCCTACGGGTTCGAGAACTATGTAGACATGACTGAGATACATCTCCGATTAATAACCAATAGCGGAACCTAGATGCTCATATTGGCTCCTACATATTCTACGAAGATCTTTATCGGTCAAACCGCATAACAACATACGTTGTTCCCTTTGTCATCGGTATGTTACTTGCCCGAGATTCGATCGTCGGTATCATCATACCTAGTTCAATCTCGTTACTGGCAAGTCTCTTTACTCGTTCCGTAATGCATCATCCCATGACTAACTCATTAGCCACATTGCTTTTAAGGCTTATAGTGATGTGCATTACCGAGAGGGCCCAGAGATACCTCTCTGATGCACACGGAGTGACAAATCCTAATCTCGATCTATGCCAACCCAACAAACACCTTTGGAGACATCTGTAGAGCATCTTTATAATCACCCAGTTACGTTGTGACGTTTGATAGCACACAAGGTGTTCCTCCGGTATTCGGGAGTTGCATAATCTCATAGTCAGAGGAACATGTATAAGTCATGATGAAAGCAATAGCAATAAAACTAAACGATCATAGTGCTAAGCTAACGAATGGGTCTTGTCCATCACATCATTCTCTAATGATGTGATCCCGTTCATCAAATGACAACACATGTCTATGGTTAGGAAACATAACCATCTTTGATAAACGAGCTAGTCAAGTAGAGGCATACTAGGGACACTTATGTTTTGTCTATGTATTCACACATGTACTAAGTTTCCTGTTAATACAATTCTAGCATGAATAATAAATATTTATCATGAAATAAGGAAATAAATAATAACTTTATTATTGCCTCTAGGGCATATTTCCTTCAGTCTCCCATTTGCACTAGAGTCAATAATCTAGATCACATCACCATGTGATTAACACTAATAGTTCACATCACCATGTGATTAACACCCATAGTTCACATCGCCATGTGACCAACACCCAAAGGGTTTACTAGAGTCAATAATCTAGTTCACATCGCTATGTGATTAACACCCAAAGAGTACTTAGGTGTAATCATGTTTTGCTTGTGAGAGAAGTATAGTCAATGGGTCTGCCATATTTAGATCCGTATGTATTTTGCAAATTTCTATGTCCACAATGCTCTGCATAGAGCTACTCTAGCTAATTGCTCCCACTTTCAATATGTATCCAGATTGAGACTTAGAGTCAGCTGGATCAGTGTCAAAGGTTGCATTGACGTAACCCTTTACGATGAACCTTTTTGTCACTTCCATAACCGAGAAACATATCCTTATTCCACTAAGGATAATTTTTGACCGCTGTCCAGTGATCCACTCCTGGATCACTATTGTACCCTCTTGCCAAACTCATGGTGAGGTACACAATAGGTCTGGTACACAGCATAGCATACTTTATAGAACCTATGACTGATGCATAGGGAATGACTTTTCATTCTCTTTCTATTTTCTGCCGTGGTCGAGTTTTGAGTCTTACTCAATCTTCATACCTTGCAATACAGGCAAGAACTCCTTCTTTGACTGTTCCATTTTGAACTACTTCAAAATCTTGTCAAGGTATGTACTCATTGAAAAAACTTATCAAGCGTTGTGATCTATCTCTATAGATCTTGATGCTTAATATGTAAGCAGCTTTACCGAGGTATTTCTTTGAAAAACTCCTTTCAAACACTCATTTATGCTTTCCAGAAAATTCTACATCATTTCCGATCAACAATATGTCTTTCACATATACTTATCAGAAAAATTGTAGTGCTCCCACTCACTTTCTTGTAAATACAGGCTTCTCCAAAAATCTGTATAAAACCATATGCTTTGATCACACTATCAAAGCGTATATTCCACCTCTAAGAGGCTTGCACCAGTCCATAAATGGATCGTTGGAGCTTGCACACTTTGTTAGCACCTTTAGGATCGACAAAACCTTCTGGTTGCATAATATACAACTCTTCTTAAGAAATCCATTAAAGAATGCAGTTTTGACACCCATTTGCCAAATTTCATAATCATAAAATGCGGCAATTGCTAACATGATTCAGACAGACTTAAGCATCACTACGAGTGAGAAAATCTCATTGCAGTCAACACCTTGAACTTGTCGAAAACCTTTTGCGACAAGTCGAGCTTTGTAGATAGTAACACTACCATCAGCGTCCATCTTCCTCCTGAAAATCCATTTATTCTCTATGGCTCGCCGATCATTGGGCAAGTCAACCAAAGTCCACACTTTTTTCTCATACATGGATCCCATCTCAGATTTCATGGCCTCAAGCCATTCGCGGAATCATCATCGCTTCCTCATAGTTCGTAGGTTCGTCATGGTCTAGTAACTTGACTTCCAGAACAGGATTACCGTACCACTCTGGTGCGGAACGTACTCTGGTTGACCTACGAGGTTCGGTAGTAACTTGATCTGAAGCTTCATGATCATCATCATTAACTTCCTCACTAATTGGTGTAGGCATCACTGGAACTGATTTCTGTGATGAACCACTTTCCAATTCTGGAGAAGGTACAACTATCTCATCAAGTTATACTTTCCTCCCACTCACTTCTTCCGAGAGAAACTCCTTCTCTAGAAAGGATCCATTCTTAGCAACGAATATCTTGCCTTCGGATCTGTGATAGAAGGTGTACCCAACAGTCTCCTTTGGGTATCCTATGAAGACACATTCCTCCGATTTGGGTTCGAGCTTATCAGGTTGAAGCTTTTTCACATAAGCATCGCAGCCCCAAACTTTAAGAAACGACAGCTTAGGTTTCTTGCCAAACCACAGTTCATATGGTGTCGTCTCAACGGATTTAGATGGTGCCCTATTTAATGTGAATGCAGCTGTCTCTAATGCATAACCCCAAAACGATAGTGGTAAATCGGTAAGAGACATCATAGATCGCACCATATCTAATAAAGTATGGTTACGACGTTCGGACACACCATTACACTGTGGTGTTCCAGGTGGCATGAGATGTGAAACTATTCCACATTGTTTTAAATGAAGGCCAAACTCGTAACTCAAATATTCGCATCCGTGATCAGATCGTAGAAACTTTATTTTCTTGTTACGATGATTCTCCATTGCACTGAAATTCTTTGAACTTTTCAAATGTTTCAGACTTGTATTTCATTAAGTAGATATACCCATATCTGCTCAAATCATCTGTGAAGGTTAGAAAATAACGATACCCGTCGTGAGCCTCAACACTCATTGGACCGCATACATCGGTATGTATTATTTTCAATAAATCAGTAGCTCACTCCATTGTTCTGGAGAATAGAGTTTTAGTCATCTTGCCCATGAAGCATGGTTCGCAAGCATCAAATGATTCATAATCAAGTGATTCCAAAAGTCCATCTGCATGGAGTTTCTTCATGCGCTTTACACCAATATGACCTAAACGGCAGTGCCACAAGTATGTTGCACTATCATTATCAACTTTGCATCTTTTGGTATCAATATTATGTATATGTGTATCACTACGATCGAGATTCAATAAACCATTTATATTAAGTGTATGACCATAGAAGGTTTTATTCATGTAAACAGAACAACAATTATTCTCTGACTTAAATGAATAACCGTATTGCAATAAACATGATCCAATCATATTCATGCTCAACGCAATCACCAAATAATATTTATTTAGGTCCAACACTAATCCCGAAGGTAGAGGGAGTGTGCGATGATGATCTTATCAACCTTGAAATCATTTCCAACACACATCGTCACCTTGCCCTTAACTAGTTTCTGTTCATTTTGCAACTCCTGTTTCGAGTTACTAATCTTAGCAACTGAACCCGCATCAAATACCCTGGGGTTACTATGAACACTAGTAAAGTACACATCAATAACATGTATATCAAATATACCTTTGTTCACTTTGCCATCCTTCTTATCCGCCAATTATTTGGGGTAGTTCTGCTTCCAGTGACCATTCCCTTTGCAGTAGAAGCACCCAGTTTCAGGCTTAGGTCTAGCTTTGGGCTTCTTCATGGGAGTGGTAACTTGCTTGCCATTCTTCTTGAAGTTCCCTATCTTTCCCTTGCCCTTTTACTTGAAACTAGTGGTCTTGTCAGCTATCAACAATTGATGCTTTTTCTTGATTTCTACCATCGTCGATTTTAGCATCGCAAAGAGCTCGGGAATCGTTTTTCGTCATCCCTCGCATATTATAGTTCATCACGAAGTTCTAGTAACTTGGTGATAGTGACAAGAGAACTCTGTCAATCACTATCTTATCTGGAAGATTAACTCCCACTTGATTCAAGCGATTGTAGTACTCGGACATTCTGAGCACATGCTCACTAGCTGAGCTATTCTCCTCCATCTTGTAGGCAAAGTACTTTGTCGGAGGTCACATACCTCTTAACACGGGCATGAGTCTGAAATACCAATTTCAGCTCTTGGAACATCTCATATGCTCCGTGGCGTTCAAAACATTTTTGAAGTCCCGGTTCTAAGCCGTAAAGCATGGTGCACTAAACTATCAAGTAGTCATCATACCGAGCATTGTCAAACGTTCATAACATCTGCATCTGCTCCTGCAATAGGTCTGTCACCTAGCGGTGCATCAAGGACATAATTCTTCTATGCAGCAATGAGGATAATCCTCAGATTACGGATCCAGTCCGCATCGTTGCTACTATCATCTTTCAACTTAGTTTTCTCTAGGAACATATCAAAAATAAAACGGGGGAGCTAAACGTGAGCTATTGATCTACAACATAGATATGCAAATACTATCAGGACTAAGTTCATGGTAAATTAAAGTTCAATTAATCATATTACTTAAGAACTCCCACTTAGATAGACATCCCTCTAGACATCTAAATGATCACGTGATCGATATCAACTAAACCATGTCCGATCACCACGTGAGATGGAGTAGTTTTCAATGGTGAACATCTCTATGTTGATCATATCTACTATATGATTCACGTTCGACCTTTCGGTCTCAGTGTTCCGAGGCCATATCTGCATATGCTAGGCTTGTCAAGTTTAACCTGAGTATTCCGCGTGTGAAAAACTGGCTTGCACCCGTTGTATGTGGACGTAGAGCTTATCACACCCGATCATCACGTGGTGTCTCGGCACGACGAACTGTCGCAACGGTGCATAATTAGGGAGAACACTTATACCTTGAAATTTAGTGAGAGGTCATCTTATAATGCTACCGCCGTACTAAGCAAAATAAGATGCATAAAAGATAAACATCACATGCAATCAAAATATGTGACATGATATGGCCATCATCATCTTGTGCTCATGATCTCCATCACCGAAGCATCGTCATGATCTCCATCGTCACCGACGCGACACCTTGATCTCCATCGTAGCATCGTTGTCGTCTCGCCAACTATTGCTTCTACGACTATCGCTATCGCTTAGGGATAAAGTAAATCAATTATATGACGATTGCATTGCATACAATAAAGCAACAACCATATGGCTCCTGCCAGTTGCCGATAACTTTGTTACAAAACATGATCATCTCATACAACAAATTATATCACATCATGTCTTGACCATATCACATCACAGCAAGCCCTGCAAAAACAAGTTAGACGTCCTCTACTTTGTTGTTGCAAGTTTTACGTGGCTGCTACGGGCTTCTAGCAAGAACCATTCTTACCTACGCATCAAAACCACAATGATTTTTCGTCAAGTGTGCTGTTTTAACCTTCAACAAGGACCGGGCGTAGTCAAACTCGATTCAACTAAAGTTGGAGAAACAGACACCCACTAGCCACCTGTCTGCGAAGCACGTCGGTAGAACCAGTCTCATGAACGCGGTCATGTAATGTCGGTCTGGGCCGCTTCATCCAACAATACCGCCAAATCAAAGTAAGACGTTGCTGGTAAGCAGTATGACTATTATCGCCCACAACTCTTTGTATTCTACTCGTGCATATAACATCTATGCATAGACCTGGCTCGGATGCCACTGTTGGTGAACGCAGTTATTTCAAAAAAATTCCTACGATCACGCAAGATCTATCTAGGAGAAGCATAGCAACGAGCGGGGAGAGTGTGTCCACGTACCCTCGTAGACCGAAAGCGGAAGCGTTTTATCAACACGGTTGATGTAGTCGTACGTCTTCACGATCCGACCGATCCTAGCACCAAACGTACGGCACCTCCGTGTTCAGCACACGTTCAGCTCGATAACGTCCCTCATACTCTTGATCCAGTTGAGGCCGAGGGAGAGTTCCGTCAGCACGACGGCGTGGCGACGGTGATGATGATGTTACCGGCGCAGGGCTTCGCCTAAGCACTACGACGATATGACCGAGGTGTTAACTTTGGAGGGGGGCGCTGCACACGGCTAGGAACAATTGATGTGTGTTCTAGGGGTGCCCTCCCCACCTATATAAAGGAGGGAGAGGGAGGGAGGCAACCTAGGGCGCGCCCAAGTAGGAGGAATCCAACTTGGGCCCCTAGTCCTATTCGGCCCCCCCTTACCATATTTGGACAAGGGGGAAAGGAAGGAGAGGGGAGGGGAAGGAAGTAGGAGTCCTACTTTATACTTTCCTTTTCCTCCTCTCCTTTCCCTTTCTCCTCGCGTGGCTGGCCCTATAGGGGGCGCACCAGCCCCTTGTGTGCTGGTGTGTTCCCTTACTTGGCCCATTAAGCCCATATTTTGCCGGGGGTTGCCCGGAACCCCTTCCGGTGACCCGGTATCACCCGGAACACTTCCGGTGTCCAAATACCATCGTCCTATATATGAATCTTTACCTCTCGATCATTTCGAGACTCCTCGTCATGTCCGTGGTCTCATCCGGGACTCCGAACAAACTTTGGTCATCAAATCACATAACTCATAATACAAATCGTCATCGAACGTCAAGCATGCGGACCCTACGGGTTCGAGAACTATGTAGACATGACCGAGACACATCTCCGATCAATAACCAATAGCGGAACCTGGATGCTCATATTGGCTCCTACATATTCTACGAAGATCTTTATCGGTCAAACCGCATAACAACATACGTTGTTCCCTTTGTCATCGGTATGTTACTTGCCCGAGATTCGATCGTCGGTATCATCATACCTAGTTCAAACTCGTTACCGGCAAGTCTCTTTACTCGTTCGGTAATGCATCATCCCGTGACTAACTCATTAGTCACATTGCTTGCAAGGCTTATAGTGATGTGCATTACCGAGAGGGCCCAGAGATACCTCTCCGATGCACGCGGAGTGACAAATCCTAATCTCGATCTATGCCAACCCAACAAACACCTTCGGAGACATCTGTAGAGCATCTTTATAACCACCCAGTTACGTTGTGACGTTTGATAGCACACAAGGTGTTCCTTCGGTATTCGGGAGTTGCATAATCTCATAATCAGAGGAACATGTATAAGTCATGATGAAAGCAATAGCAATAAAACTAAACGATCATAGTGCTAAGCTAACGAATGGGTCTTGTCCATCACATCATTCTCTAATGATGTGATCCCGTTCATCAAATGACAACACATGTGTATGATTTGGAAACATAACCATCTTTGATAAACGAGCTAGTCAAGTAGAGGCATACTAGGGACACTTATGTTTTGTCTATGTATTCACACATGTACTAAGTTTCCGGTTAATACAATTCAAGCATGAATAATAAACATTTATTATGAAATAAGGAAATAAATAATAACTTTATTGTTGCTTCTAGGGCATATTTCCTTCAGGCCGCTTGTGTGATCATGCACAGCATGATCGTAGAGGACGAGCATCTTTGATAAAGGGTGTGATTTCCAGGGTAAGAACGCTAAGCCTGAGTATGAGGCGACAACATTTACATAGTTTATCCAATTTCATCAAGAAATGTGTGATCCAACAACTCACATTCAACTTCAAAATGATTTGGTTGAGCACATGTGGACTCACGTAGTAAACCAATGGGTGTATCGGCTCTTTTTCTTTCAACGTATTTGGTATAATTTTAAATTCATTTGGTTGTAATAAACTATGAGTTTTTTATTTATTGCGATGGAAAAACTATGTGACTTATTTGGTTGTAAACTATGTGCAATGTTTTGTTTTATTTGACTGTATATGTATAAGGGCATCAACAACGCCAACCCTCAAGCCGCCCGCATACGTTCAGACCGCATGTCCGGACATGTTGTGCCACCCAACGCGGGCCTGTATCAATCCGTCGAGCGGTCTAAACGCACTTTTTCCCGCAAAGTGAAAGCAAAGTGTTTGTGTGTGTGTGGGGGGGGGACTTTGCAGGAGTCCGGGCATAGGACTCCGACTACCCACTAAATCCCCCCTTCCGGTCCCATTTTCTTCCATTCCATCCCATCTTCCCCCTGCTTTGCATCTGTCCCCCTCCCTCCTCGGACGCCACCGTTGTACCTTTCCGACCGGCGCACAGGCATTGCCGGACCTCCGCAACCAGCACCGACCCGTCCGCTCACCTTTCACGACGTTGGTGTTCACCCAGGACCCGCCCATAAGCAAGTACACTCCCCCCCCCCCCGATCGACGACGCCCATGGCGGACACCACGCCCGGTAGGTGTTCGGTCAAATGTCACTGAACTTATTTTCAAACACCATGTCGTCTTTAGAGTACGAAGGATGGCGGGGTACTCGACCATGGAGAATGAGTTGTTGTGCGATGCGTGGTTGGTCGTATCCGTAGATTTCATAGGCAGGGGCAGGGGGACCTTCTGGCAGCAAGTACATGAATCATTTCACTCGCGAAAGCACATAGCGCCGTATGACACGCACATCATCCATGATTGCAATGTGAGGTCATTAGTGTATCGATGATATGCCATCCAAACCAGCGTCACCAAGTTTTGGGCACGGTTAATATGCTAGAGGCAAGGTAACCATTGCGCGCGACAGCCGAGGATATCTTAAGTTTTGCTTCTTCTTGTTCAGCTTGTCAATTGAATCATTCATTCACTCAATGTTGCTCTACACATTGTGTAGCCCGCACGCGCTGCTGTACCATAGGGCAGAGGGGCAGCCATTTAT
The DNA here is from genome assembly GCF_018294505.1 of Triticum aestivum. Classification (NCBI taxonomy): domain Eukaryota; kingdom Viridiplantae; phylum Streptophyta; class Magnoliopsida; order Poales; family Poaceae; genus Triticum; species Triticum aestivum. Next base: position 38,075,167 of record NC_057811.1, on the reverse strand, counting down.
GCACATGCACCGTTGGATGAAGCTGAAGGGGTAGTATGTGTGAAACGACAGGATACGTTCATGAAAAACTTATTGAACATCCGGTTAATCTCGTTGAATTTGAACTATTGTTGTACTAGACTTATTATTTGCATACTATATATGGATGATTTGTGCTATTCTCTATCCGAACTTGAATGAAATCAATCGTGTTGTATGAATTTCGTCCGCTTAGTTCAAACAATGGTTGAAATGTATGCAAACAACGTTAGATGACCGGCTCCCGCATTCGTGGACTAGTCCACCCCTTTCTGTCCGCGGACGGACTTTCTGTCCGTGGACGGATGCCTGAGCAAAGAGATGCCCTAATTAGGCTAACCACAACTTCCAAGACTCTTAAGTACTTAGCTCGGAATCAGATACAAATTCAACAAAATCTGGCCAAAATCTCGACACCTGATACAACACGCAAGATAAATCAAATAACAGACACATGCGCACACACCAAAATGCAAGCAAGATAAATTTAGAGGCGAGCCCGTCACAAGATGCTTGCTTGAAAAGCATAGATAGAGCAGATTAAATGAAACGCAGGGTAACTACTCATCAACCGAAGCAAGTAAATGTGCCATCAACCATCATGCCAGCTCACTGATGCACACAGAAACTAGATAATCGACACAGGTTGTCAAATTAAGCATTTAATTCCTACAGGTGCACTTCACAGCAGAGTACAGACCAGTGCATGCTACATAGAGAGTGAATCTGAAGGTCCAACATACAAAATACAAGAGCCCTAGCACGCTCGCGTGGGGAATGGCAGTGGACTCGGACTAGCAGGGGATGTGAACTTTTTTTTTTCCTTGAGGGATCCGTGGGATGTGAAGTGGAGTGAGAGGCCGTGACTATTTCACTTTGTCTTCACTGTTCGAGAGCCCATGGCCCATGGCTACACAAACATTGAAGCCCACGATCCTTCCATATTTTTTATTTTTTGTGAGTAACATTTTTTTTTGTAAAGTTTGAGTAAAATTCTTTTCATTCCTCCCTCGTTATACAACAGTTTATCCAATGTGAGAAAAGCCCGACCCAAAAGTTTGACCCCACATGAAAGACAAATGTGGCTGATAACAAGGGCTCATATCACAAAATATTCAAAATTACTATGTGAATTCATTTTTAGTCCTACAAAAAGTCTATCTCACTCGTTTAACTATGATATTCCCTCCGTCCTGAATTACTTGTCATAGAAATGGATAGCGACAAGTAATTCGGGAACGAAGGAGTATCAACGAAGAAACTAATTTCCATTTTGTAACTTCAAATTGAATTGAATTTAACTGAGTTCAGCTTTGGAATCAAGGCTGTTAGAAAATAAACCGTTCTCAGGAATATTATTATTATTTTTCTTAGAATTTGTAGGGACAAATACCATTTATAAAAATATCTCCTGAATCCGTTTTGGAGGGCGGTTTTGCTCACACGGCGCACATTCAAAGTGGTTTTAGACACATAAATGACACTTAATTGCTCATGTGATAGACCAAACTTTTTAAAAAAAATCACATGAGTGAGAGGCAAATAGCAAGAAAAACAATTAATTGTTTGATATATCTATTAAATAGTTATCACATCCACTCTTTTTTTTTGCGAGTGTTGTCACATCAACTATGTTCCGTAGGTGGGGTAGAATCACCATCAATAGCCATGGTAGCACAAATATAGTTTTGTGGGTCATCTTATATACGGTTTGTAGTTCAAGAGGTTAAATGGCACATAAACTAGGTAGAGCTGTAGATCGAAAGTTTTATGGCAAAAAAAAAGGTTGAGTAGGTCAAATATATTATTCCATTGCACAAAATGTTATGGGGATGTGCAAATAAAACAATTGCCACATTTTTAGTGTTCTCAGGTGGGAGACGGGAAGTGATAATCGGTAGAATTGGTGATGTATATCGTCATCACTCGTAAATACCCGCCTTGATGAGGAACACTGACACCGATATATAAGGCTTCAACTGGCAAGTGCATGACTGGTGTGCGTACGGTGTTGGATATAGTCAACCTCTCATAGACCAGAAAGGTAAAATTTCATTTCCAACCATGTGTTCTCTCTCCAGCCCCGAAATGGTCGGTGGATGTGCGCGTTGGTTTAGATTCGAAGGACAAAGAGTGCACCCCGATGGCAGGCAAATCCTATACGGCGCCCTCAGCGCCCGTTACAGGGTTAGCGGTACAGGGCGCACACCCCCCTGTCCGCGCTGGGCCGGCCCATGTTCCATTTTTTCGGTATTTAAAGACGCAAAAAAGAATGCATGTACGTGCCGTGATTCAAACAGGGAATCGCCTGGTTCACCATTCCCTACCATAACCAAACAGCCACCCACCCTTCACGTGTTTATTAATAGCTTTTACTTCTTTTCCTCTTTCCCTTTTTTTGCTGGAATGGTTTTGTTTTTTTTCTATTTTTATTCATTTCCATTTTACTTTAATTTTCTGAACTTTTTTCAAATCCGATGAACTCTTTTTGCAAATTCTATGAACTTTTTTCAAGTCCAATGAACTTTTTTTTCAAATTCTATGAACTTTTTTCATATGTGATAAACTTTTTTTAAATCCGATGAACTCTTTCAAATTTGGTGAGCTTTTTTTATATCCGATGAATTTTTTTTTCAAATTTGTGAATTTTTTTGAAAGCTTCATGTACATTTTTGAATTCATGAACTTTTAAGCAGTAATTCTCTGAACCTCTTTTTCAAATTTATACTTTCTTTTCAAAATAATGTATACTGGGCATATATAATATATGTTAACTGAAGGAAAGGTAAAATAGAACTAGTTCCTAGTTTTAGCCAAACATATGATTGCAGCCTAGTGATTATGAGTTTCTGTTGTCCACGCCTGTGTCCTGATTTCGAATTCTACTACTCCCAGAGAATTAGTTTCTTTTTTTTATGGCGTGGTTGCTTTTATTGTTGGGCCAGCCCAGCTGTGCGGTGAGTGAGCGCCAGTTGCAACAACGGGCGCTAAAGGCGTTGTATAGGAGGTCCCCCGATGGCAATACGTCGGTGAAGTCAAATGTTGAAATATGGGGTGGGCTTTAGGCCATCTAACAATTTTAGAAAAATCTCTAAAGGCCCATGTACGTATCATGACAAGGGGTGGTGGGAAGTTTAGTCCCACATCGTTAGTGGAGAAGGAGTTGAACCTTTTTATAAGGGATTCTCTTCCACATGCTATTGGAGCTTAAGAAGAGAAGTGGTTCTTGCGCACTCCTCTACGTCCGCGTGCCATCATCATCATATCCACCGACGCCAAATGTGCCGCCGCCGAGGACGCTGCTGCTGCTGCAACCGCCACCGCCGCGGCTTCCGTATGTGTTTACTTCTGTCGATGCCATGCTAGTAATCTTTTCGTGGACCAATTTAATCAAAAAATTGCCTATTTACTCAACAATCCAAAAACCTAATGTGTGTAGGCATATTTCGGCTAGTGGTTTTGCCGCAGCACTGAAACCGGATAAGTTTACTAATACATATGTTAAGCATTGGCAGACCAAAACCACCTTATGGCTCACGGCTATGAACGTGTTCTGGGTCGCCGGTGTCCCTTCCACACGAACGATTGCTCCTGAGCAGGAGAAGGCGTTCAAGGAAGCCACCGTCATATTTCTGGGAGCAGTTCTTAATGTGATCGGAGATAAGTTGGTGGATGCATATTTACATGTGCATGTTGCCAAGGACTTGTGGGAGGCGCTCGAATCTAAATTCGGGGCCACCAATGCTGGGAGCGAGATGTATGTTATAGAGCAGTTCCACGATTACAAGATGGTTGAAACCGTCCTGTATTGGAACAGGCTCATGAGATAATATGCATCGCTAAGGAGCTTGAGCTTCTCAAGTATGATTTACCGGGCATGTTTGTCGCGGGATGTATAATCGCTAAGCTCCCTAACTTGTGGAGAAACTTTGCTACTACTCTGAAAAACATCAGAGGCATGAATTCTCGATAGAGGATGTCATCGGCCATCTGAGTGTTGAGCATAATTTGAGGGTAAAGGACTCGCACGGGATAGGGGCCGAAGAAACTCCTGTTGCCAACATGGTGCACGAGAGGAACTTCAACTCCCACAAGCCCAAGGGAAAAACCGGTGTCCAACAGAATACTGACTTTAAGAAGAAGGGTAAGAAGACATTCAAGAAGAACAAGAAGAGAGATGGCTGCTTCACTTGTGGTATAGATGAACATTGGGCCAACAAGTGCCCAAACAAGTACAAGAAGTCAGGACAGGACTCCAAATCTGTCAACATGATTGTGGGCAACAATAAGAATGGTGCATCTGGGTACAGTAATTTATTTATTGTTTTTTCAGTGTTTCAGCCCACCGATTGCTGGGTGAACACAGGTGCAGGTGTTTATGTGTGTGCTGACATTCCATTGTTTTCTTCTTACCAGGTCACAGGCCACGGGTCCGTATTGATGGGGAATGGCACGAGTGCTTCTGTTCATGGTGTTGGCACGGTCGATCTGAAGTTTACTTCGGAAAGGATCGTGCAGCTGAAGAACGTGCATCATGTCCCCGCCATCAAGAAGAACCTCGTTAGTGGCTCCCTTCTATGTAGAGAAGAGTTTAAATTGGTCTTCGAGTCTAATAAATTAGTTGTTATTAAATATGGACTATTTGTTGAAAAAGGTTATGAGAGTGAAGGGATGTCCCACCTTTTCCTTGCAGATTTTTGTAATAAAGTTGTGAACCATATTCATTCGAGTGTTAATAAATCTAAAGTTTGGCATTCACATCTTTGTCATATTAGTTTCGGTGTTATGACGCGGCTAGCCAAGTTGAATTTAATCCTGAATTTCACTTTAGCCAAAGGTTATAAATGCCTGTGTGCAAGCTAAGCAACCTCGCAAGCCTGCGAAGGAGAGACACTTGGCTTATTTGCATGATTTATACTATTTTCTATCCAAATTTGAATGAAATCCGTCGTGTTTGCATAAATCTTGTCCGCTTAACTCAAACAATGATTGAAATGCATAAAGACAACGTTGGATGGCCGGCTCTCGCATCAGTGTCGGCGGACCAGTCCACCCCTGTCTGTCCGCGGACGAATGCCAGAGCAAATTTACAGGTCACGTTAGAGATGCCCTAATCAGGCTAATCACAACTTCCAAGACTCTTGAGTACTTGGCTCGGAATCAAATACAAATTCAACAAAATCTGGCCAAAATCTCGACGCCTGATACAACACGCAAGATAAGTCAAACAAGACACATGCGCACACACCAAAATGCAAGCAAGATAAATTTACAGGCGAGCCCGTGACAAGATGCTTGCCTGAAAAGCATAGATAGGGCAAATTAAAGAAACCACAGGTTAAGTACTCGTTAACCAAAGCAAGTAGTCAATGTGCCTTCAGCCATCATGCCAGTTGAAGGATGCATACATAAGGGAACTAGATAACAGACGGAAGTTGTCAAATCAAGCAACTAATTCCTACCGGTGCACTTCACAGCAGACCAGTGCATGCTTGCTACACAGAGAGTCAATCTCAAGGTCCAACATACAAAATACAAGAGCCTGCCTACAGCCAACAACCCATTTCTTCTTCATCTCAGTCACCAGAATGTAGCTCTAGATCCTGTGAAGCAAGCAATATCATCATGAGTCAAGCAATTTTGTACTATTTATTCGGCAAAAGCCGTTGGAGTTATTCTCCTAACTTTTGTATGACCCAAAACAGTAAACATTAGCTTCATCACTATTGTGGGAATGCACCCAAAAGTTTCAAAAGTGAATCATCTCATCATTATTAGACAAATCAACATTAGACAGAGTCAGAGAACAACAATAAGGTAAATTGTAGCGTAGTGGGCAGTACCACACCTTCAATTTCTAACATTACAAGTATTTGGCTATACTGGTCTGAATAGAGCCTAAAGGAACAGTGGGCATATGACGGGCTCATGGAGTAGGAAAGCAAAAAAAAAAAAAAATAGATCTGGCTTCTAGCTCATACGCATACTTTTTAGAAATGCATGAGCTTAACTAGCACTAACAAATAGAATTTCGTCAAACTTATGCACTACAAGCCAGAAGCAAGGGATCATGTATCATCTTATTAATTGCTCCGTCTAAAAATGTAAGACATTTTCGTAGGCTAGTTTAACCTACAAAAACATCTTATATTTTGAGGAACTCTATGCAGACGACACTGCATAAACAATTGTTGCACGATGCCTCACATCCAGCCGTCATATCATAGAATGAAGTGCAGCTCATCCATCGGATTGTGAACCGTGCATGAAGTATCGGCTGTGAAGTAGTTTTGTATTTTGAGACGGAGGGAGTATTTCTTTTGGTCCAACAGTTTCACCACTACTTGTAGTAAAACCATAAAAATGTTATCAATAACTAAAGCAGTTTTTATGATGAATCTAGTCGTGTAATTTTGATCTTGTGTTTGATATTAAGTATTAAACATCCAGGAGGCCAAAAGTGAAGAAATTAGACTGCACACAACACAAAGCATAACTACATATAGTGGCTAATGACCAATACAATATATTCAAATTGGCAGACAACAAGTGTCGTGCTAATAAAATGTTCAACAAAACAACCCAACACCAGAATAATCATCCATGAAACTACAATAACTGCAAGCAAAGTGAAAACAACAGTATTTGATTTAATGAACCACAGCCTTCAAAGTATTGTCACAATAATACAAAATAAGCAGCAACCCAAAACGGCATGCTTGTACATCCATATAAATAAAGGAACTATGAAACCATATGCTCATGTGTTTTTAGTTATCAATTACTTGTATACATGGGACAACATACAAATCACACTAGGACATGATAGACCATAACCACAGGAAAAAGCGTTAAGGCAATGCCATGAGAGTAAAACAAAAAGAGAAATACACCCCGAAAGCATAGTAATGCGCTAGTGGTTCATTTTCTAGTACTTTGTACTTAGCATGACTGTATTCTATTACCTCCGTTCGAAAATAACTGACGTGGTTTTAATTTAAATTTAAACTAAAACCACGTCAGTTATTTCCGAACGGAGGGAGTAGTACTTAGCATGACAGCATTCCCATATCTGAGGGGCACAAGAGTATGTGCGAATAAGGAATGGGAAGGGTCCAAAGTCATCAGTCATTGAAAGGGCTAGAGGAAGAAAAGCCCACAGTACCAGAATAACTTGGGGAGTACTAAGGACAAAGCATAACCAAAAGCAAAGAAGCTGGAAGGAATGGAGGGGCAAACAAAAGAGCACATCCACAAGATAAGATCACCTGCTCATTTAGTAGATCAAACAGCATATCCAACAGACAATAATCTTACGTATTGACCAAAAGCTCAGCCCTGTCGTTTCCACCAGAAACACATGTTCCTACAAGCATAAGAAATCAAACAATGTGTCATGTGGGGCAAAGCAGATGGCCGCCGGAGCATGGTTAGTGGTTAAGCTATCAAGCTTTGCTATTTTCCAACACGTATAATGAGAGCCCCACGTCGCAACCAATATCAGCTATCAATAAACCAGAGATAAAAGAGATTAGGCTCCAACTCGAAACAAACGACACAAAGATTTCCCACAAAAGACATAGATGAGGAGGAGTCGACTGGGTTTTCAGATAAATCCACAGCTGTAATTCAGAAAAATAACTCGGCTTGATACAATAATATTAACAAAACACACCTACTGTCAAATTTACAATTTTTTTCAAACAGCAGATACTCATCAATATTGTAAAAATGAAAAAAAAAGACCTCATAGTATTAGCTGGTCAGAACGGAGAAGTTTCCGGGAGCTATTCTGAAGCTTGTTCCACACCATGCAAATTATTTTTAAGTGATCCTTTTTAAATTATATTTAAGTAAAATTAGCACGAAATGATGAAGATGAACTCTGCTTATTATTTTTTCCTTCTACAAATGGACTTTGCGACAGGGAGAACGGTCCTATAAGTGATAAACGGAAATTTATTCATATTTTTGAAACCAAGTGTTTATTATGGATTTAAGATTGTTAGCGATATCAGCAGGGACAACAATACAGAATGAAGGAAATATAACTAGGCTTAAGCATCCAAAGCGTCCAAGCCAGTTTTTCATGTAGTCAACTTCTAACTTTTGTGTATCTCCTATTGGGTAAAAATGGCACTGCAGGTAGCACTAACACTACCATTGGTTAATTCCTGCATATAATAATGAGCAGACAATGATGGAATTTATTTCCTACAAAGAATTTGCAATTCTTGTATTTAGAACAGCGCACCACAGAACATCATCGCTATACATTAAAGAGATCATCAAGCAGCAAAAGAAATCACCGGTATGAAACTAACTAAAATTGTTGGCTTAACAAGAAATGATGTGAATATAATTGCATCAGCCAAATATATAAAAAAACTTGGTTTTGTTGTATCTGCAATGTAAGGCATGCTTTTACCTGCACTGTAGACACTTTCAAATGGATGATAGTAAGAAAGGATCATGGTTTGATGAAGATTCTTGAACTCCAATGATTCAAGCTGGATCATCAAGACGCCGATGAATGTCCATAGAAACATCACATTATTCTGCTCAGCAAACCCTAGTATCGCAAAGTGTCCTTTCTCCTCCGATTTCAGAGAAAGTAGCTTGTCCAGTTCAATAGTTAGAGGAGGAAGAGGACACACCAGAATTAGAGGGCACATCAATAGACTCATCCACAACACATGGACGACGAGTATAATGGTAAGTTAAGGAAGGAAGAGGTGGAATCACTGGAGGTGGAGATGGAGATGGGGAAGGTACCGGTGATGAAGGTGGAGATTCATGCGATGAGGTAGATGAAGAAACCGTAGGAGAGGACGGTGTCAGATCTGCAACAGCGGGGTGAGGAGTAGGAATACTTGGCACAGAGGGAGGTGTATCTGGAAACGTAAGAAAAGAGATGTTCTCCGTGGAAAAGGCTGAGGATGGACGCAGGTAGAAGGGACGAGACTCATCAAAAGTCACATCCCGGGAAATATGCATCCAACGACCGGTAGGATCCCAACACCGATAGCCCTTATACTCATCGCTATATTCGAGAAGGACACACTCAACAGACTGAGCAATCAGTTTGGTGCGTTCATGAGGGGCAAGAGAAACATAGCAAATGCAACCAAACAAACGAAGCGATGAATAATCAAGAGAATGACCAGAAAGACGCTTGAGAAGAATACCACCCTATAGAGCAGCAGATGGTTGAATGTTGCTGAGATAGGTGGAAATGGTAATAGCCTCGGCCCATAAATGAGGCGGAAGAGAGGCGGCGATCATCATCGCACGCGGCACCTCAAGAAGGTGACGATGCTTGTGCTCTGCCACACCATTCTAAGCATGAGCACCAGGGCAAAAGAACTGAATATACCCTGCTCAACAAGGAATCCTCGTAGCGCCTGGGAGATATACTCACCGGCGGAATCTACGCGAAAAACACGAACATGAGTGGAAAGCTGGGTATACCATGGCAGCAAATTTTTTGTATATATATATGACCTCACTATGAGAAGACATGAAATAGATCCAAGTGTACCGAGAAAAATCGTCTATAAAGATAATATAGTAGTGATGACCCCCTTTAGAAGCGAAGGGAGCGGGATCCCAAAAATCAGAGTGAACGAGATCAAAAGGGCGCTCGGACATTGACTGACTGTGAGGATAGGGTAGCTGAATCTGCTTACCAAGCCTACAACCCATATAATCCAACGAAGCGTTACCGAAGACAGACCCCAGAACACCACGATGAACCAAAGATGGGAGACAAGAACCACATAAATGGCCAAGACGATGATGCCACTGCTAAAAAGAGTTGGTAGATGCAGCAACAGGGGCTGCGAGACTGGCGATGGCGGCAGCGGAGGGAAGACGAAGCCACTCAAGCTCCTAGAGACCATAAGGGCATCAAGGGCCAGCACCAAGCAGAGCACCCATACGACGATCCTGAATAGAACACGAATCGAAGTCGAGAATGACCCTATAACTAGAGTCAACAATTTGACCACCAGATATGAGCTGCATGGTAAGTTGAGGAACATGAGCGACAGAGGGAACATGAAATGAAGAAGTGCTAAGAGTGCCTCTACTAGCTACAGGGAGGGGAATGCCATCAGTCGTAAGAACACGAACATGAGACTCGACAAGTTGAACGGAGGTCAAAGTGGAAGAAGCATAAGTCATATGAAAAGACGCTCCAGTATCAAGAATCCATGGGGATGTACTTGGGTTTCTCCGTGCCAGAAGAGTCAGTCACGGAACCTGCAGAAGTTGTCGGTGAAGAATCCCAAGCAGCAAGCAGGTGTCACAGTTGCACAACCTCACGTGCAAACATGAACACGGAGAAAGAGGTCGAGGTAGAAACACATGTCGACGATGAGCGGCCGACACCACCCGTGAAAGCCGCACATAGAGTCGACGTAGAGCCGAATGTGGGAGCCACTGGGGGAGTCAACGTAGAGCGGTCACTGCCGCGCACGGAAGACGTGAGAGCTCCTCTCACGGCTTTCGTTCGCGGCAGTCACCACTCTGCGTCGACTGGCTCTACGTCGACTCTATATGCGGCTTTCACGAGTGGTGTCGACCGCTCATCGTCGACAAGTGTTTCTACCTCGACCTCTTTCACCATGTTCATGTTTGCGCGTGAGGTTGTGCAACTGCGACGCCTGCTTGTTGCTTGGGATTCAACACCGACAGATTCTGCAGGTTCCGTGACTGCTTGAGAGGAGTCGACATAGAGCGGTCACCACCGCGCACGGAAGCAGCGAGAGGAGTCGATGTAGAGCGGTCACCGTCACCGCGGGCAGAAGTCGTGAGAAGAGTCGACGTAGAGCGGTCACCACCAATGCAGGCAAAGGCTGCAAGAAGAGTCGACGAAAGCGACCAACCAATGCAGCCTGCTGAAGACGTCTTAGGGGAAAAGATCATAGACAAATGAGCACCAAGCACCGAGCGACGACGCATGTGTTAGACGAGATCAATATAGGAACGCCGTCGAAAGTTGATGGGCAGCAACGAAGATGCAAGCTCGACGGACACATTGCTTTTTTTAACTCTCCCTTCTTTTTTTTTCTCTTTCTCTTTTAGAGTCACAAACCTTATCAACATGCACACACACTGGAAACACCTGGCCAAGGGAGTCAGCGCGAGCGAATCGAAGGGGCGGGCACGGCCTGGAGGGCCTTGAAGGCCGGAGTACAGGCAGCGGGCGGCGGCCTGGGAGCTCCGGTCGGCGGGGAGCGGCAGGGCGAGCGACCTAGAAGTCGATGGCATCCTCCTGGAGATGGTGGTGATGGTGGACGACCTGGAGTCCCGGTCTGGATCACGGGACTGGCGACCTGACCTGGAGCCGTCTGTGTGGGCACGGGCGCGCAGAATTCGCCATGGACCGCGGACTGGGGCACGGATGCAGGAGTCGCGGGCCGCGGACTGGCGCGCAGGCGCAGGAGTTGCGGACGAGCGCGCGGACGTCGCCGTTGATCGCGGATTGGCACGCGGATGCGGGATGGCACATGCTACAGCGGCAAGAGAGGGAGGAAGGGCAGCACAGCCGGCGTGAAAAGCAAGGCTACGGCGCGCGGGCAGATCGCAAGAGCACGCCGGTAGTCGTCGGGGAAGCAGCGGTTTGAGAAACAGATAGTGAGCGTGCGGGTGGGAGAAACAGCGACGGCGGCCCACGGAGGTCAACGGGGGCGCAAGATTGGATCGGGAGAGCACGAGTTGCATGTGCAAAAAAAAAACTAAGGCTCTAATACCATGTTAAGAAAATATGCAACTTGATATTATCAGGAGGCAAAAGCCACACGGGGAGGCCAAATGTCAGAATGCAAAAGGCCAAAGGCCACCATAAATACAATTAGTTCATTGGGTATCACAATGATCCAAAACAAGCAGCAACATGAAATGGGATACCAATACACCTGTATAAATAAAGAAACTTTGAAAACAGATGCTCGGGTATTGTTAGCTAGCAATTACTTATTCACTTGTGTAGACGGGACAACATGCAAATCACACTAGGACTTGATTGGCCCATAACCACAGTGGGTAAGGCAATGTTGCAAAGAGTAAAACAGAAACACAAATATATCACTAAAGCAAAGTAAAGGTTAGTGCTTCATTTCCTACTACTTAGCATGACAACATTCTCAACTCTAAGCAGGCACGAACATATGCACAAATAGGGAAAGAGGAAGAGTCATAAGTCATCAGCCAGTCACTGGAGGGGCTAGAGGGAGAAGAGCCACTGCCAGAAGGAACTTGGAGAGTGCTAAGGAGGAGAACAACTGAAAGCAAGGAAGCTGGATGGAAGGGAGGGCAAACAAGGAGCATATCCAGTAGAAATGAGATAGAACATCAGTAGGAGATAAGCTTACCTGCTCAACCAGTAGATCAAATAGCATATCCAACCGGACAATCATCTTATGCATCGACCAAAAGCTCAGCCACATGTTCCTAAAAGCATAAGAAGTCACAATGTATCATATGGGCAGAGTACACGGCTGCCGCAATAAGGATAAGGTGAAGGAACTGAAGGCTTGATCCTCAAGTCAGCCCCTGATTTCCACATAAAATATATTATCCATATCAAATACTCCCTCTGTAACTAAATATACGATGTTTTTGCAGTTCACATTTAGTTACAGAGGTAATACATTAGTTATTTTACAAAGTTAGTTAGTGCATGCCCTATCCAGATGAAACATCTGAAGCTTTCTTATTTACTAACTTGCTATACAAAGAGAGTCCTATATTGTAACCAGTATTAGCTATCAATAAACCCGAAGCAGGAGGTTTGGCTCGCTCACGACATTCGGATGAAAGACATAGAAACGAGATGCATCAACTAGGTATTTAGGTAAATCCATTGCTGTAATTCAAGAAAAGCAACTCGGATTCGATACAATAACGAAACAGATAAATATAATACACCTATTGCCAAATTTAGTGAATATTCCCAAAACAGCGCATACTCATTGATATCATGCAAATGAATAACATGCACAATCATACAATTAGCTGGTAAAAAATGGAGGCTTTATATAGAGCTAATCTGAAGCTCCTTCCACACCATATTGCAAAACTCCATACTAACAAATCCTGGCAACATAAGTAATCCTGGTTTAAATTATCTTTAAATAAATTTAGCATTAAAAGATGAAAATGAACACTGGTTATAAATGTTTCCTGGTGCAATGAACTTGCCACACGTAGGACAGTTCTAGAAGTGATAAATGGGCAGTTACTCGCAAATTTCAAATGAAGTGGTTATTATGCATTTAAGACTATTAGAAATATCAGCGGAGATAACGATACAGAATGAAGGAAATATTACAGGCTTAATCTTCCAAAGGATTCAGGTCAGTTTTTCATATAGTCAACTTCCAACTGTTGTGGATCTCATCTTGAGAAAAAATGGCGAAGTTTACTAACTTCCAACCCTTTACTAAGTTTACTAAGTTGAAGTACTAAGGACGAAGCAAACCAATTGCAGCCCACTGCTTGGCTACATAACAGAAACTGATTAAAAACCACAGGATTATTTTTTCAAGAACATAATCATTACACAGAGCATCATCGCTATACATTGAAGAAACCATAAAGCAGCAAAGGAAACAAATGATATGACACTACCTAAATATTTTTAGCATAACAATAAATAATGTGAGTTGTACGTCGGTCTTTGATGAGTAAACACAGGCGAGCGCTCGTGTATGTTGTACGTCGTCGCCGTCTGCCACTGCCAGAACCACCTTGAAGTGCTGGGCGTCACCGTCAGCGCGAAGCACCGCCCCGTTGATTAGGTTCTTCTCGAACTCCCGGGGAACGGCAATGTGGTGCTGGTCGCCGGTGACGGGGTCCCACACCAGGACCTGGAAACGCCTCATACGATAGACGAGCACGAGACCATGGCGACATCCAAGGGTCATGGAGTCTTCGTGATCCTTGTCGCACAGCAAGGAGAAGCGCTCGGGAGGGACACGATTGGGGGCATCCAGAGTAAGTAGGAAGGGCCGACCTTCATATCTGTCGAAGAAACCGAGGAGGGGAGGGTTGTGGCGATGGCGGAGGCGGAATCGGCGGAAGAAGCCGGGGTCGGAGACGAGGCAGCGCCAGCGCTTGCAGACGAGGGATGCGCGCGGGAGGGAGGAGGGCTGCGGCGGGAGGCGGAGCAGGATCTCGGAGAGCAGGTCGTCGTCGTCCAGGGGCGCGGTCGCCGGCGAGCGGGCGTGGCGGCGGCGGCGGCGGCGGCTGCTCATCTCGCCCTAGAGCTCGCTCGGGGTGGGGACTGGGGTGGGGAGTGTGGCGTTGGACAGGAACCAGCAGCCAAAGCTCTGATTCCACTGGGAATGTGGCGTCCGACGGCTCTACAGCCCAAAGCCCATGGATCGAATGTGAAAGACCAATGTAGCTGCTCAGAACGTTGCCCCTACAAAACATCACACACAGTATGTCTCAAAAAAAACATCACACAGTGTGGACATTAAAATTTTCCTTTTTTTCTCTCTGGAAATTAAATTAATTCTAAAAATATTACTAATTAATAATGTTCCAAAATTTATTTACTGTATATTTTTTTAATTCAGATTAATTTATCTGGATTCTATTTTGATATAAAAACTATTAGAAAATCCATCGTTATCTGGAATAATATTTCTTGCAAATTTCATGAACAAATATAATATAACCCTACCACCACGTGATCGGCTTGTGGACAAAGCACACACCCTCGCTGGCATCGCAAAGGAGGGGGCCCGTTGCAACGGACCATGACGAAGGTGGCACACCACCTGGTCAGCGGGTTGGTGAGACAGGTGTCGGTGCCGTGTAACCCACCATGTGAAGACATAAGTGGCGTGAGATCCGTTGATCATGGTGATAAAGGCGCCGCGCAATGCACCAATTTCAAGAGGTGCGAAAGGATTAGCTCACAGATGTCAATGGTGACGCGTCAGTGAAGGAAATATGCCCTAGAGGCAATAATAAAGTTGTTATTTACATTTTCTTATATCATGATAAATGTTTATTATTCATGCTAGATTGTATTAACCGGAAACTTAGTACATGTGTGAATACATAGACAAACAGAGTGTCACTAGTATGCCTCTACTTGACTAGCCCGTTAATCAAAGATGATTAAGTTTCTTAGCCATAGACATGAGTTGTCATTTGATGAACGGGAACACATCATTAGAGAATGATGTGATAAAGGCGCCACGCAATGCGTCAATTTCAAGAGGTGCGAAAGGATTAGCTCACAGATGTCAATGGTGATGCGTCAGTTCTTGTAGACGCGCCTGAATGTGGCGAGGTGGCGAGTTAGGACGTGATGGAGGGTGTTGGTGAGCATTTCTTATGGAGATCCACCTCTCACCGCCCCCCCCCCCCAATCTGTGCAAATGTGGCACTCTGGTGCGACATAAAAGCTACCATCGGGTCATAGGGGCAGAAGCAATGTATGTAGAAAAGAAAAATTTGCGGTGTTGCTATGCCCTTTGGGGGTGTAGGGGTGGATAGCTGGTCTAGTTACTGGTAGCTAGGTGTGTTTCTAGGGTTCCATTAGATTTCGTAGTTGCTTGAACTGCTTTGGTTTTCTTAATGAAAATCGGAAAGGAGAGCCCTCCTTTTACTAAAAAAATGTAGAAAAGAAAAATCCTATATTTCGCTTATTACGGAGGATAGTCAGTGACATGTGCCAGACCATTTCAAGTGTTTTCTTTTCCGCACATAGATGACGACATAGGCCAACCCAACTAGTTCGAATTGGACACACGAGTCGCAACAGTCTTTTTGTGTTTCCTATTTCTTGGTTTTTCCTATAAGATTTTTTTTAAAAAATCCCCTTTTACTTTTTCTATTCAGTTCGGATTGTTTTATTTTTATTTTTAATATTTATGATCATTTTATAAAATTCAGGAACAACTTTTTAAATTCATGAATATTTATTAAAATCATAATTTTTATTCACGAATATTTTTTGGAATTTATGAATTTTTTACGAAAAAATGAACATATTTAATTCATTATTTTTAATCAGGAACATTTTTTTCAGATCTCATGGAAATTTTTTAAAAATTGATAATTCTTTTAAAATTCACAAACTTTTTAATTATTCACGAACATTTTTTTAATGAACACCAGTGTTGGCTCATCTGCAAAAGCACATGAGAAGCTTCTGAACCTGAAGCACCCTTGGTGTGATCACCCCCTTGCCTTCAACAGCGCTGCAGCCCAAGTCTTGTAGCACCAACTGATCAAGCTCACCGGATACGATGCTTTGTGAGAGTACGAGCGAGAGAGAATAGGATGTTTGCGAGGCACTCTTGTCTTGTCTCGTTCGATGAGAACGAGGGGAAGAAGAAAGAGTAGGTGCGATATTTTTGAAGGATGGTATAAGATGAGATGGAGCTACCATGTAGCATTAACTACTCCCTCTGTAAAGAAATTTAGTGAACTAAACGCTCTTATGTTTCTTTACGGAAGGGGTACCATGCATATATGTATATGAATTCAGTACGATAGTGTCAAATGATTATTTATCCTGAGTTCGATCGGGCGGCGTGGTCAATTTCGGACATTGCTCCGGGGCTGAGGAGGACGCCGTTGGAGGCGCACCACTCCAAGTAGGCCTCCTGGATGGACAATGCCGCCGCCGGCGGTGACGTTGGGGGCAGCGGCTGATCATCGTCTCGAGAAGGAGTAGGAAGAGAAGTCCTGCTCGGAGGGCCAATGCCAGAGCCGGAGCCGCCTCCCCGTTGAGCTGCTCGGAGGGCCAACGCCACAGCCGGAGCCGGTCCTGAGCAGGATCCCGCCATGTCCTACTCCTCGGCGGCGGCGCTGTCGTCACCGGCGATCCCTGCCGCTGCTGATCGGTTTCCATTGATTTAAAGGAGACGTGTGGTTGGTTGATTAACTTTGTTGTGCATGCAGGGTCGGGTGCTCGATGAGTTTGGTCGCGTAGCATCTCAACGGGGGTATTTGTACGTGCCGGGTCGTGGTGTGGGACAGACAGCGACGTCCACGAAGGAGATGATGTCACACGTGCCGGCTTATCCCTTTTTTTAAAGCTAAACGCCCTCCGGCTCTTTATTCATTAGGTGCTAGCATGTCTGACTCCAAACAATCAGTCAGCCACCCAGGGATTGTATCATACAAGTGCATAAAAACAGTAAGTTTTAACAAATGCCTAGCTAGACGGTGTGCCGCCATGTTAGTCTGGCGACACGCAAACCGTAGCCTAAATCCCTGAAACAAAGTAGACATCTCCTTCATCTCCATAATGAGGTGAAAACACGTTGACCTCTGAGGTACCTCCCAGAGCCGCTGGATCTTTTGACAGTCCGTCTCCAACACCACTTGCTGAAAGCCCATGTCTTGTGCCATTAGGATCGCGTCTCTGCATGCAAGTAGCTCAATGGACAACGAGTCAGTAACCCCGTCATATCGTGAACCTCCAGCTCTAACGAGAGCTCCATGATGATCTCGAGCAATGAAGCCCGCTCCTCCACGTATTAGACCCATATCCGTAGCACCATCGGTGTTGATCTTTATCCATCCCTCCTCCGGTGGGATCCACCTCGGGGGGTAGTTAACCCACCGGGAGTAGGATTCCCCCCCCCCTCCATGTAGTAGGAGTAGGAGACAAGGAAGGGGAAGAAAGAAGAGAAGGAAGGAGGGGGCGCAGCCCCTCCCCCTAGTCCAATTCGGACCAGGCCTTGGGGGGGGGGGGGGCGCAGCCTGCCCCTCTCTCTCTCCCCTAAAGCCCAATAAGGCCCATATACTTCTTCCCCGTATTCCCGTAACTCCCCGGTACTCCGAAAAATACCCGAACCACTTGGAACCTTTCTGATGTCCGAATATAGTCGTCCAATATATTGATCTTTACGTCTCGACCATTTCGAGACTCCTCGTCATGTCCCCGATCTCATCCGGGACTCCGAACTACCTTCGGTACATCAAAACACATAAACTCATAATACCGATCGTCACCGAACTTTAAGCATGCGGACCCTACGGGTTCGAGAACTATGTAGACATGACCGAGACACGTCTCCGGTCAATAACCAATAGCGGAACCTGGATGCTCATATTGGCTCCCACATATTCTACGAAGATCTTTATCGGTCAAACCGCATAACAACATACGTTGTTCCCTTTGTCATCGGTATGTTACTTGCCCGAGATTCGATCGTCGGTATCTCAATACCTAGTTCAATCTCGTTACCGGCAAGTCTCTTTACTCGTTATGTAATGCATCATCCCGCAACTAACTCATTAGTCACATTGCTTGCAAGGCTTATAGTGATGTGCATTACCGAGAGGGCCCAGAGATACCTCTCCGACAATCGGAGTGACAAATCCTAATCTCGAAATACGCCAACTCAACAAGTACCTTTGGAGACACCTGTAGAGCACCTTTATAATCACCCAGTTACGTTGTGACGTTTGGTAGCACACAAAGTATTCCTCCGGTAAACGGGAGTTGCATAATCTCATAGTTATAGGAACATGTATAAGTCATGAAGAAAGCAATAGCAACATACTAAACGATCAACTGCTAAGCTAACGGAATGGGTCAAGTCAATCACATTATTCTCCTAATAATGTGATCCCGTTAATCAAATGACAACTCATGTCCATGGCTAGGAAACTTAACCATCTTCGATTAACGAGCTAGTCAAGTAGAGGCATACTAGTGACACTATGTTTGTCTACGTATTCACACATGTATTATGTTTCCGGTTAATACAATTCTAGCATGAATAATAAACATTTATCATGATATGAGGAAATAAATAATAACTTTATTATTGCCTGTAGGGCATATTTCCTTCAGCCGAATGAGTCCCTTCTTCAACATCTCTCTCCCTTTGACAATTGCTTTCTATGTCTTAGAGGCGCTAGCGAGGTAGCCCGCCGTTAGGAAATCTTCATTAGGGAAATACCGTGCTTTAAGCACACTTGCACACAAGCTATTTGGATTCTCAAGCAACCTCCATGCTTGCTTTGCCAACATCGCATCATTGAAAGTTTCCAAGTCTCAGAATCCCATTCCTCCTTGTGACTTTGCAATGCACATCTTATCCCAAGATTTCCAATGCATTCCTTTTCTGTCAAGTGATCCAGCCCACCAATATTTTGACATATTTGTCGTCAATTTCTTGCACAAACCTTTTGTGAGTTTGAAACAACTCATAGAGTAGGTCGGTAGAGCCTGGACCACTGACTTCAAAATAACTTCTCTTGCTGCACATGACATTTTCCTTTCGCACCATCCTTGTACTCTTGCCCTCGATCTTTCATTAATATGTTAAAAAATTTGCTATGTAATTCTTCCCGCAGCTGTTGGGAGCCCAAGGTATTTTTCCGACATCGCTTCTCTTTGGATTTGTAAGGCTGCCTTGACCCCCATCTTTATTGAAGAGCCACTATTAGGGCTAAAAATCACGGAGCTTTTCAGCTTGTTTGCACTTTGTCCGGAGCCAATGCTGTATTGATGCAAAATTTCATTCAACCTAATGGCACTCCTGGAGTCAGCTTTCATGAAAATTAAACAATCATCTGCAAATAAAAGATGGGAAATCCACGGGGC
This sequence comes from Triticum aestivum, assembly GCF_018294505.1. Classification (NCBI taxonomy): domain Eukaryota; kingdom Viridiplantae; phylum Streptophyta; class Magnoliopsida; order Poales; family Poaceae; genus Triticum; species Triticum aestivum. The sequence continues at coordinate 38,055,555 of NC_057811.1, read as the reverse complement.
ATTATTGCTAACTTTGATCCCCCTATCAATCCAACCTCCATCATAGTTTTGCAGCATACACGAGAGGCCCTCTCCGCACAGCGGAAACAAATACGGTGAGATCGGGTCCCCCTGACGAAAACCTCTCGACGGTGGAACACCGGCAACCGTTTCCCATTGACTTTCACCTGGAAGCTCACTGTTGTCACACATGACATGACAAGGGTTATCCATCGCTCATGAAACCCAAGTTGACGCATTATCCCTTCCGGATGCTCCCATTCTACTCGGTCATACGCCTTGATCATATCGATCTTGACCGCACACCAACCTTGTTTTCCTCTCTTCCTTCTCATCGAGTGTATGCACTCATACGCCACTAGGACGTTGTCAGTGATCAATCGTCCCGGGACAAAAGCACTCTGTTCCTCTGCAATAATCTCATCAAGAATCTCCCTCAAGCGATTAGCAAGCACTTTAGAGCAGATTTTGTATATAACATTGCACAATGAGATCGGCCTATATTGTGTAATATTTTGCGGATTTTTTACCTTTGGTATAAGCACAATCACCGTGCTGTTCACCGTAGCAGGCATGTGTCCTCCATTCAAGAAACCGAGGACCGCCGCTGTAACATCCGGCCCTATCAACTCCCAGTGGCGCTGATAGAAACCAGCATGGAAACCATCACATCCGGGCGCCTTCGTCGGCCCCATAGCAAAGAGCGCAGCCTTCACCTCTTCTTCTCTGAACGGCCTCATGAGTCGTTCATTCATTGGTTCTGTTATTTTATGTGGTACATGGTGAAGCACTGCCCCCACATACGTATACTCTTGCGCCGTGTACAGGCCAGTATAAAACTGCTGCACCTTGGCATGAATCTCTTCTTTTGTCTCGCAAATCTCTCCATCCGCACTTTGGAGGCAGCGAATCCGGTTTATGCTCTTGCATGATGCCGCACGAGCTTGAAAAAAGCCCGTGTTACGATCACCCGCCTTCAGCCAGTCTGGCCTCGACCTCTGCCGCACCAAGATCTCCTCCTTATGAAGGAGCTCCGAGAGCTGGCGGGCTAGGTCCTTTTCTTTCTTGGTTGGCCCCCGAGACAGAGAGTTGGACCTTTCCTTTTCGTACTCCTTGCGTACTTTCTTAATTTTCCTCTTCACATCTCTGAACTTTTTTATCTTCCAGTCCGTAAGGTGTACTTGCATGTCCGAAAGGGCATGTTCTATGCCCTGTAAACCTTGCGTACCTGCCCCCTTGCGCCATCCATGTAAGACAGTGGCATCATATGATTCTTCCTGCTGCCACGCCTCCTCATACATGAAGCTGTGCTGGTACCTTTCTTCTACCAATGTTACTCCCTTCATCTTCACCACTAGCATGCAGTGGTCTGACTTTGGAGTTGGACAATGTCTCGGAAGATGGATACATTGACATCATTGCCGGATTCACCAAGAACCTATCAAGACGAACTTTCACGTTTGAATCACCATGTTGCATATTATCCCACGTGAAAGGCACACCCTGGAAACCCAAATCGTGTAGCTCACAATCGTCCACACATTGCCGGAAACACTCTATCTGCCACTCCGGGCGATCATGGGCTCCAAAGTATTCTGAGCAAGAATTTCATTAAAATCACCTCCACATAGCCACGGGCATCACTCTGAGCCTTCAACCATCTCAACAAGTTCCAACTTTCTGCACGTTCACTTCGTCTAGCTTTCGCATAGAAACCCGTAAACCGCCACTTTTTATTATCACCTCCTATATTCTTAACCGACACATCAATGTGCTGGTTTGAGAAATTATTAAGAGTTACATCAACCTCTTTTGACCAAAACAAAGCTAGTCCACCACTGAGGCCGTCGCTATTAACTGGATAGCAACCCTCAAAACCAAGTCAGGCAGTGAGATCACTAACCCTTCTTCCCTCAATCTTCGTCTCCGCAACAAAGACTAGGGCGGGAACTTCTCTCTTCACTAGATCATGAAGTTCACGAACTGTCTTCGGGTTCCCAAGCCCGCGACAGTTCCAAGATATACAATTCATTGCTCCCCGCGGGGCTGGTACCCAGCCTCCGCGAGGTTCCTTGCCTCTTCTTCCTCTGCCTTCTTCTTCTTCGAGTCTCTGCTGTCCTCACGTGACTCGGACGACTCATCCTCCTCATTCCGCCTCTTCCTCATGACGGTCTCACTATCTTGCAATAACATAGGACCGCTGCCTCCGCCCCTCATAGTTGAGTTGTTCATGTCGACCCTTCGATAGACAGAATTTGCCCCTCGACCTGTCCTACCTCCTCTGCCGTTCGCACCTCTCCCCCTTGCATTAAATTGATAGACAGTGTTTTTAACTCTGCCAGCGGGTGGTTTCTCAGGCGAGTTCACTTCCAAACCAGGCTCAACATCTTCATCTCCTTCTCCTGTCTCCTGCTGTCTTCCCATGTCACGGGCGACCTCCTGCTTGTAAGTTGGTGCTCTGCCCCAACTCCTGTTTTTGCTAACTAAGAATCTGAGAGCCTCCCGGTACGGCGGCCTACCATGCTCATCTCTCCCAGCAGGTGTAGGGCACATTAGTTCAGTGATACGTCTCCAACGTATCTATAATTTTTGATTGTTCCATGCTATTATGTTATCTCTTTTGGATGTTTAATGGGCTTTACTAAGCACTTTTATATGATTTTTGGGACTAACCTATTAACCCAGAGCCAAGTGCCAGTTTCTGTTTTTTCCCTTGTTTCAGTGTTTCGCAGAAAAGGAATATCAAACGGAGTCCAAACGAAATGAAACCTTCGGGAGCGTGATTTTTGGAACGAACGTGATCCAGGAGACTTGGAGTTGAAGTCAGGGAAGCTTCGAGGTGGCCACGAGGCAGGGAGGCGCGCCTGCCCCCCTGGGCGCGCCCCCACCCTCGTGGGCCCCTCGTGGCTCTCCTGATCGACTTCTTTCGCCTATATATATCCATATACCCTAAAAACATCGGGGAGCAGAATAGATCGGGAGTTCCGCCGCCGCAAGCCTCTGTAGCCACCAAAAACCAATCAGGACCCTGTTCCGGCACCCTGCCGGAGGGGGGATCCCTCACCGGTGGCCATCTTCATCATCACCGCGGTCTCCATGACGAGGAGGGAGTAGTTCGCCCTCGGGGCTGAGGGTATGTACCAGTAGCTATGTGTTTGATATCTCTCTCTCTCGTGTTCTTGATTTGGCACGATCTTGATGTATCGCGAGCTTTGCTATTATAGTTGGATCTTATGATGTTTCTCCCCCTCTACTCTCTTGTAATGGATTGAGTTTTCCCTTTGAAGTTATCTTATCGGATTGAGTCTTTAAGGATTTGAGAACACTTGATGTATGTCTTGCCGTGCTTATCTGTGGTGACAATGGGATATTCACGTGATCTACTTGATGTATGTTTTGGTGATCAACTTGCGGGTTCAGTGACCTTGTGAACTTATGCATAGGGGCTGGCACACGTTTTCGTCTTGACTCTCCGGTAAAAACTTTGGGGCATTCTTTGAAGTACTTTGTGTTGGTTGAATAGATGAATCTGAGATTGTGTGATGCATATCGTATAATCATACCCACGGATACTTGAGGTGACATTGAAGTATCTAGGTGACATTAGGGTTTTGGTTGATTTGTGTCTTAAGGTGTTATTCTAGTATGAACTCTATGATAGATAGAACGAAAAGAATAGCTTAGTGTTATTTTACTACGGACTCTTGAATAGATCGATCAGAAAGAATAACTTTGAGGTGGTTTCGTACCCTACCATAATCTCTTCGTTTGTTCTCCGCTATTAGTGACTTTGGAGTGACTCTTTGTTGCATGTTGAGGGATAGTTATATGATCTGATTATGTTATTATTGTTGAGAGAACTTGCACTAGTGAAAGTATGAACCCTAGGCCTTGTTTCAACGCATTGTAATACCGTTTGTGCTCAGTTTTATCATTAGTTACCTTGCTGTTTTTATATTTTCAGATTACAAAAACCTATATCTACCATCCATATTGCACTTGTATCACCATCTCTTCACCGAACTAGTGCACCTATACAATTTACCATTGTATTGGGTGTGTTGGGGACACAAGAGACTCTTTGCTATTTGGTTCCAGGGTTGTTTGAGAGAGACCATCTTCATCCTACGCCTCCCACGGATTGATAAACCTTAGGTCATCCACTTGAGGGAAATTTGCTACTGTCCTACAAACCTCTGCACTTGGAGGCCCAACAACGTCTACAAGAAGAAGGTTGCGTAGTAGACATCAAGCTCTTTTCTGGCGCCGTTGCCGGGGAGGTGAGTGCTTGAAGGTATATCTTTAGATCTTGCAATCAAATCTTTTTGTTTCTTGTTTTATCACTAGTTTAGTCTATAAAAGAAAACTACAAAAAAATGGAATTAAGGGTGCCTCATATGCTTCATCTTTTTTAATGTCTTTCGTGAAAATGATGGGAAGGAAAATTGTGCTCAAGTACTAGAAGAAGAATTACATAGAATGCTTGGCATAAAATATTTGAATGATGAGCATGATTGCAATGTTGTTAGTATGAATTCTTTGAATACCCATGATGCTAATGATATGCAAGGCCACAAACTTGGGTATGCTATGTTTGATGAAGATGATATGTTTAGTCCCCCAAGTTTTGATGATCAAATTTATTATGATGAAAGCATGCCTCCTATTTATGATGATTATTGTGATGACACATATGCTATAAAGAATAAAGATAACCATGAAACTTGTCATCATGATTTTAATTTCCAATTGGATTATGCTTCACATGATAGTTATTTTGTTGAGTTTGCTCCCACTATTCCGAAAGAGAAGAATTTTGCTTATGTGGGGAGTAATAAAATTTCTATGCTTGTAGATCATGAAAAGAATGCTTTATATGGTAGTTATATTGTTGAATTCATTCATGATGCTACTGAAAATTATTATGAGGGAGGAATATATGCTTGTAGGAATTGCAATAATTTCAAGTTTCCTCTCTATGTGCTTAAAGTTTTGAAGTTATGCTTGTTTTGCATTCCTATGCAAGTTGATTCTTGTTCCCATAAGTTGTTTGCTCACAAAATCCCTATGCATAGGAAGTGGGTTAGACTTAAATGTGCTAGTCATATTCTTCATGATGCTCTCTTTATTTTTCAATTCTTATCTTTTATGCGAGCATAATTGAAATCATCATGCCTAGCTAGGGGCGTTAAACGATAGCGCTTGTTGGGAGGCAACCCAATTTTATTTTTGTTTCTTGCTTTTTGGTTCTGTTTAGTAATAAATAATTCATCTAGCCTCTGGTTAGAGGTGGTTTTATGTTTTAATTAGTGTTTGTGCCAAGTAAGACCTATAGGATCTTCTTGGATAATAGTTATTTGATCTTGCTGAAAATTCCAGAAACTTTCTGTTCACGAAAACAATTGTTTAAAATCACCAGAACGTGATAAAATACTGATTCCAATTGAAGAAGATCAATAATCAAATTATCTAGGTCGTCCTAATTTGGTAGAAATGTTTGAGTTCCAGAAGTTTGGGTTAGTTACAGATTACTACAGACTGTTCTGTTTTTGACAGATTCTGTTTTTCGTGTGTTGTTTTCTTATTTTGATGAATCTATGGCTAGTAAAATAGTTTATAAACCATATAGAAGTTGGAATACAGTAGATTTAACACCAATACAAATAAAGAATGAGTTCATTATAGTACCTTGAAGTGGTGTTTTGTTTTTTTCGCTAACGGAGCTCACGAGATCTTCTGTTAAGTTTTGTGTTGTGAAGTTTTCAAGTTTTGGGTAAAGATTCAATGGACTATGGAATAAGGAGTGGCAAGAGCCTAAGCTTGGGGATGCCCAAGACACCCCAAGGCAATATTCAAGGACAACCAAGAGCCTAAGCTTGGGGATGCCCCGGAAGGCATCCCCTCTTTCGTCTTCGTTCATCGGTAACTATACTTGGAGCTATATTTTTATTCACCACATGATATGTGTTTTGCTTGGAGCGTCATTTTATTTTATTTTGTTTTGCTTGCTGTTTGAATAAAATACCAAGATCTGAAATGTTAGAGAGTCTTCACATAGTTGCATAATTATTCGGCTACTCATTGATCTTCACTTATATCTTTTGGAGTAGTTTGTCGGTTGCTCTAGTGCTTCACTTATATCTTTTAGAGCACGACGGTGGTTTTATTTTGAAGAAATAGATGAACTCTCATGCTTCACATATATTATTTTGAGAGTCCTAAACAGCATGGTAATTTGCTTTGGCTATAAAATTAGTCCTAATGTGATGAGCATCCAAGATAGGTATAATAAAAACTTTCATATAAAGTGCATTGAATACTAAGAGAAGTTTGATACTTGATAATTGTTTTGAGATATGAAGATGGTGATATTAGAGTCATGCTAGTTGAGTAGTTTTGAATTTGAGAAATACTTGTTCTAAAAGTTTGTGATTCCCGTAGCATGCACGTATGGTGAACCGTTATGTGATGAAGTCGGAGCATGATTTATTTATTGATTGTCTTCCTTATTAGTGGCGGTCAGGGATGAGCGATGGTCTTTCCTACCAATCTATCCCCCTAGGAGCATGCGCGTAGTACTTCGTTTTGATAACTAATAGATTTTTGCAATAAGTATGTGAGTTCTTTATGACTAATGTTGAGTCCATGGCTTATACGCACTCTCACCCTTCCACCATTACTAGCCTCTCTTGTGCCGCGCAACTTTCGCCGGTATCATACACCCACCATGCATATACCTTCCTCAAAACAGCCACCATACCTACCTATTATGGCATTTCCATAGCCATTCCGAGATATATTGCCATGCAACTTTCCACCGTTCTGTTTATTATGACACGCTCCATCATTGTCATATTGCTTTGCATGATCATGTAGTTGACATCGTATTTGTGGCAAAGCCACTGTTCATAATTCTTTCATACATGTCACTCATGAGTCATTGCACATCCCAGTACACCGCCGGAGGCATTCATATAGAGTCATATCTTGTTCTAAGTATTGATTGTAATTCTTGAGTTGTAAGTAAATATAAGTCTGATGATCATCATTATTAGAGCATTGTCCCAGTGAGGAAAGGATGATGGAGACTATGATTCCCCCACAAGTCGGGATGAGACTCCGGATGAAAAAAAACAAAAAAAACGAGAGAAAAAGAGAGAAGGGGCAATGCTACTATCCTTTTACCACACTTGTGCTTCAAAGTAGCACCATGATCTTCATGATAGAGAATCTCCTATGTTGTCACTTTCATATACTAGTGGGAATATTTCATTATAGAACTTGGCTTGTATATTCCAATAATGGGCTTCCTCAAAATGCCCTAGGTCTTCGTGAGCAAGCGAGTTGGATGCACACCCACTTAGTTTCTTTTCGAGCTTTCATACACTTATAGCTCTAGTGCATCCGTTGCATGGCAATCCCTACTCACTCACATTGATATCTATTTATGGGCATCTCCATAGCCCGTTGATACGCCTAGTTGATGTGAGACTATCTTCTCCTTTTTGTCTTCTCCACAACCAGCATTCTATTCCACCTATAGTGCTATGTCCATGGCTCACGCTCATGTATTGCGTGAAGATTGAAAAAGTTTGAGAACATCAAAAGTATGAAACAATTGCTTGGCTTGTCATCGGGGTTGTGCATGATTTAAATATTTTGTGTGATGAAGATAGAGCATAGCCAGACTATATGATTTTGTAGGGATAGCTTTCTTTGGCCATGTTATTTTGAGAAGACATGATTACTTTGTTAGTATGCTTGAAGTATTATTATTTTTATGTCAATATTAAACTTTTGTCTTGAATCTTATGGATCTGAATATTCCTGCCACAATAAAGAGAATTACATGGATAAATATGTTAGGTAGCATTCCACATCAAAAATTCTGTTTTTATCATTTACCTACTCGAGGACGAGCAGGAATTAAGCTTGGGGATGCTGATACGTCTCCAACGTATCTATAATTTTTGATTGTTCCATGCTATTATATTATCTCTTTTGGATGTTTAATGGGCTTTACTAAGCACTTTTATATGATTTTTGGGACTAACCTTGAAGGAAATATGCCCTAGTGGCAATAATAAAGCTATTATTTATTTCCTCATATCATGATAAATGTTTATTATTCATGCTAGAATTGTATTAACCTGAAACATAATACATGTGTGAATACATAGGCAAACATAGTGTCACTAGTATGCCTCTACTTGACTAGCTCGTTAATCGAAGATGGTTAAGTTTCCTAGCCATGGACATGAGTTGTCATTTGATTAACGGGATCACATCATTAGGAGAATGATGTGATTGACTTGACCCATTCCGTTAGCTTAGCACTTGATCGTTTACTATGTTGCTATTGCTTTCTTCATGACTTATACATGTTCCTATGACTATGAGATTATGCAACTCCCGTTTACCGGAGGAACACTTTGTGTGCTACCAAACGTCACAACGTAACTGGGTGATTATAAAGGTGCTCTACAGGTGTCTCCAAAGGTACTTGTTGAGTTGGCGTATTTCGAGATTAGGATTTGTCACTCCGATTGTCGGAGAGGTATCTCTGGGCCCTCTCGGTAATGCACATCACTATAAGCCTTGCAAGCAATGTGACTAATGAGTTAGTTGCGGGATGATGCATTACATAACGAGTAAAGAGACTTGCCGGTAACGAGATTGAACTAGGTATTGAGATACCGACGATCGAATCTCGGGCAAGTAACATACCGATGACAAAGGGAACAATGTATGTTGTTATGCGGTTTGACCGATAAAGATCTTCGTAGAATATGTAGGAGCCAATATGAGCATCCAGGTTCCGCTATTGGTTATTGACGGGAGACGTGTCTCGGTCATGTCTACATAGTTCTCGAACCCGTAGGGTCCGCACGCTTAAAGTTAGATGACGATCGGTATTATGAGTTTTGTGTTTTGATGTACCGAAGGTAGTTCGGAGTCTCGAAATGGTCGAGACATAAAGATTGATATATTGGAAGCCTATATTTGGATATCGGAAGTGTTCCGGGTGAAATCGGGATTGGGGTTACCGGAACCCCCCGGGGAAGTAATGGGCCTATTGGGCCTTAGTGGAGAAGAGAGAGGGCAGCTAGGAGGTGGCGCATGGCCCCCCTTGCCCCAGTCCGAATTGGACAAGGGAAGGGAGGCGGCCCCCCTTCTCCTACTCCTACTAGGAAAGGAGGAGTCCTACTCCCGGTGGGAGTAGGACTCCCCCCTTGGCGCGCCCTCGCTGGCCGGCAGCCTCTCCCCCCTTGCTCCTTTATATACGGGGGCAGGGGGCACCTCTATACACAACAATTGATCTCTTGATCTCTTAGCCGTGTGCGGTGCCCCCCTCCACCATATTCCACCTCGATAATATCGTAGCGGTGCTTAGGCGAAGCCCTGCGTCGGTAGCATCATCATCACCGTCACCACGCCGTCGTGCTAACGGAACTCTCCCTCAAAGCTCGGCTGGATCGGAGTTCGAGGGACGTCATCAAGCTGAACATGTGCTGAACTCGGAGGTGCCGTACGTTCGGTACTCGGATCGGTCGGATCGTGAATACGTACGACTACATCAACCACGTTGTGCTAACGCTTCCGCTTTCGGTCTACGAGGGTACGTGGACATACTCTCCCCTCTCGTTGCTATGCATCACCATGATCCTGTGTGCGCGTAGGAATTTTTTTGAAATTACTACGTTCCCCTACAGTGGCATCTGAGCCTGGTTTTATGCGTAGATGTTTATGCACGAGTAGAACACAAGTGAGTTGTGGGCGATACAAGTCATACTGCTTACCAGCATGTCATACTTTGGTTCGACGGTATTGTTGGATGAAGCGGCCTGGACCTACATTACGCGTACGCTTACGCGAGACTGGTTCTACCGACGTGCTTTGCACACAGGTGGCTGGCGGGTGTCAGTTTCTCCAACTTTAGTTGAACCGAGTGTGGCTACGCCCAGTCCTTGAGAAGGTTAAAACAACACTAACTTGACGAACTATCGTTGTGGTTTTGATGCGTAGGTAAGAACGGTTCTTGCTCAGCCCGTAGCAGCCACGTAAAACTTGCAACAACAAAGTAGATGACGTCTAACTTGTTTTTGCAGGGCATGTTGTGATGTGATATGGTCAAGGCATGATGCTATGTTTTATTGTATGAGATGATCATGTTTTGTAACCGAGTTATCGGCAACTGGCAGGAGCCATATGGTTGTCGCTTTATTGTATGCAATGCAATCGCCCTGTAATGCTTTACTTTATCACTAAGTGGTAGCGATAGTCGTAGAAGCAATAGTTGGCGAGACGACAATGATGCTACGATGGAGATCAAGGTGTCGCGCCGGTGACGATGGTGATCATGACGGTGCTTCGGAGATGGAGATCACAAGCACAAGATGATGATGGCCATATCATATCACTTATATTGATTGCATGTGATGTTTATCCTTTATGCATCTTATTTTGCTTTGATTGACGGTAGCATTATAAGATGATATCTCACTAAATTTCAAGATAAAATTGTTCTCCCTGAGTATGCACCGTTGCCAAAGTTCGTTGTGCCGAGACACCACGTGATGATCGGGTGTGATAAGCTCTACGTCCATCTACAACGGGTGCAAGCCAGTTTTGCACACGCAGAATACTCAGGTTAAACTTGACGAGCCTAGCATATGCAGATATGGCCTCGGAACACTGAGACCAAAAGGTCGAGCGTGAATCATATAGTAGATATGATCAACATAGTGTTCACCATTGAAAACTACTCCATCTCACGTGATGATCGGACATGGTTTAGTTGATTTGGATCACGTGATCACTTAGATGATTAGAGGGATGTCTATCTAAGTGGGAGTTCTTAAGTAATATGATTAATTGAACTTAAATTTATCACGAACTTAGTACCTGATAGTATTTTCGCTTGTCTATGTTGATTGTAGATAGATGGCCCGTGCTGTTGTTCCGTTGAATTTTAATGTGTTCCTTGAGAAAGCAAAGTTGAAAGATGATGGTAGCAATTACATGGACTGGGTCCGTAACTTGAGGATTATCCTCATTGCTGCACAGAAGAATTACGTCCTGGAAGCACCGCTGGGTGCCAGGCCTGCTGCAGATGCAACTGACGACATTAAGAACGTCTGGCAGAGCAAATCTGATGACTACTCGATAGTTCAGTGTGCCATGCTTTATGGCTTAGAACCGGGTCTTCAACGACGTTTTGAACGTCATGGAGCATATGAGATGTTCCAGGAGTTGAAGTTAAAATTTCAAGCAAATGCCCGGATTGAGATATATGAAGTCTCCAATAAGCTCTACAGCTGCAAGATGGAGGAGAATAGTTCTGTCAGTGAACATATACTCAAAATGTCTGGGTATAACAATCACTTGATTCAACTAGGAGTTAGTCTTCCAGATGATAGTGTCATTGATAGAATTCTTCAATCACTGCCACCAAGCTACAAGAGCTTCGTGATGAACTATAATATGCAAGGGATGGATAAGACAATTCCCGAGCTCTTCGCAATGCTAAAGGCTGCGGAGGTAGAAATCAAAAAGGAGCATCAAGTGTTGATGGTCAACAAGACCACCAGTTTCAAGAAAAAGGGCAAAGGGAAGAAGAAGGGGAACTTCAAGAAGAACAGCAAACAAGTTGCTGCTCAAGAGAAGAAACGCAAGTCTGGACCTAAGCCTGAGACTGAGTGCTTCTACTGCAAGCAGACTGGACACTGGAAGCGGAACTGCCCCAAGTATTTGGCGGATAAGAAGGATGGCAAGGTGAACAAAGGTATATGTGATATACATGTTATTGATGTGTACCTTACTAGAGCTCGCAGTAGCACCTGGGTATTTGATACTGGTTCTGTTGCTAATATTTACAACTCGAAACAGGGACTACGGATTAAGCAAAGACTGGCTAAGGACGAGGTGACGATGCGCGTGGGAAATGGTTGCAAAGTCGATGTGATCGCCGTCGGCACGCTACCTCTACATCTACCTTCGGGATTAGTTTTAGACCTGAATAATTGTTATTTGGTGCCAGCGTTGAGCATGAACATTATATCTGGATCTTGTTTGATGTGAGACGGTTATTCATTCAAATATGAGAATAATGGTTGTTCTATTTATATGAGTAATATCTTTTATGGTCATGCACCCTTGAAGAGTGGTCTATTTTTGTTGAATCTCGGAAGTAGCGATACACATATTCATAATGTTGAATCCAAAAGATGCAGAGTTGATAATGATAGTGCAACTTATCTGTGGCACTGCCGTTTGGGTCATATTGATGTAAAGCGCATGAAGAAACTCCATACTGATAGACTTTTGGAATCACTTGATTATGAATCACTTAGTACTTGCGAACCATGCCTCATGGGCAAGATGACTAAAACGCCGTTCTCCGGAACTATGGAGCGAGCAACTGGTTTGTTGGAGATCATACATACTGATGTATGTGGTCCAATGAATGTTGAGGCTCGCGGCGGGTATCGTTATTTTCTCACCTTCACAGATGATTTGAGCAGATATGGGTATATCTACTTAATGAAACATAAGTCTGAAACATTTGAAAAGTTCAAAAATTTCAGAGTGAAGTGGAAAATCCTCGTAACAAGAAAATAAAGTTTCTACGATCTGATCGTGGAGGAGAATATTTGAGTTACGAGTTTGGTCTACATTTGAAACAATGTGGAATAGTTTCGCAACTCACGCCACCCGAAACACCACAGCGTAATGGTGTGTCCGAACGTCGTAATCGTACTTTACTAGATATGGTGTGATCTATGATGTCTCTTACTGATTTACTGCTATCATTTTGGGGTTATGCTTTAGAGACGACTGCATTCACGTTAAATAGGGCACCATCGAAATCCGTTGAGACAACGCCTTATGAACTATGGTTTGGCAAGAAACCAAAGTTGTCGTTTCTTAAAGTTTGGGGCTGCGATGCTTATGTGAAAAAGCTTCAACCTGATAAGCTCGAACCCAAATCGGAGAAATGTGTCTTCATAGGATACCCAAAGGAAACTGTTGGGTACACCTTCTATCACAGATCCGAAGGCAAGACATTCGTTGCCAAGAATGGATCCTTTCTAGAGAAGGAGTTTCTCTCCAAAGAAGTGAGTGGGAGGAAAGTAGAACTTGATGAGGTAACAGTACCTGCTCCCTTATTGGAAAGTAGTTCATCACAGAAACCGGTTCTTGTGACACCTACACCAATTAGCGAGGAAGCTAATAATATCGATCATGAAACTTCAGATCAAGTTACTACTGAACCTCGTAGGTCAACCAGAGTAAGATCCGCACCAGAGTGGTACGGTAATCCTATTCTGGAGGTCATGCTACTTGACCAAGGAGAACCTACGAACTATGAAGAAGCGATGGTGAGCCCAGATTCCGCAAAATGGCTTGAGGCCATGAAATCTGAGATGGGATCCATGCATGAGAACAAAGTGTGGACTTTGGTTGACTTGCCCGATGATCGGCAAGCCATTGAGAATAAATGGATCTTCAAGAAGAAGACTGACGCTGACGGTAATGTTACTGTCTATAAAGCTTGACTTGTTGAAAAAGGTTTTCGACAAGTTCAAGGATTGACTACGATGAGACTTTCTCACCCGTAGCGATGCGTAAGTCTGTCCGAATCATGTTAGCAATTGCTGCATTTTATGATTATGAAATTTGGCAAATGGATGTCAAAACTGCATTCCTGAATGGATTTCTGGAAGAAGAGTTGTATATGATCCAACCAGAAGGTTTTGTCGATCCAAAGGCAGCTAACAAAGTGTGCAAGCTCCAGCGATCCATTTATGGACCGGTGCAAGCCTCTCGGAGTTGGAATAAATGTTTTGATAGTGTGATCAAAGCATATGGTTTTATACAGACTTTTGGAGAAGCCTGTATTTACAAGAAAGTGAGTGGGAGCTCTGTAGCATTTCTGATATTATATGTGGATGACATATTGCTGACTGGAAATGATATAGAATTTCTGGATAGCATAAAAGGATACTTGAATAAAAGTTTTTCAATGAAAGACCTCGGTGAAGCTGCTTACATATTAGGCATCAAGATCTATAGAGATAGATCAAGACGCTTGATAGGACTTTCACAAAGCACATACCTTGACAAAGTTTTGAAAAAGTTCAAAATGGATCAAGCAAAGAAAGGGTTCTTGCCTGTGTTACAAGGTGTGAAGTTGAGTCAGACTCAATGCCCGACCACTGCAGAAGATAGAGAGAAAATGAAAGATGTTCCCTATGCTTCAGCCATAGGCTCTATCATGTATGCAATGCTGTGTACCAGACCTGATGTGTGTCTTGCTATTAGCCTAGCAGGGAGGTACCAAAGTAATCCAGGAGTGGATCACTGGACAGCGGTCAAGAACATCCTGAAATACCTGAAAAGGACTAAGGATATGTTTCTCGTTTATGGAGGTGACAAAGAGCTAGTCGTAAATGGTTATGTCGATGCAAGCTTTGACACTGATCTGGACGATTCTAAATCGCAAACCGGATACGTGTTTACATAGAACGGTGGAGCTGTCAGTTGGTGCAGTTCTAAACAAAGCGTCATGGCGGGATCTACATGTGAAGCGGAGTACATAGCTGCTTCGGAAGCAGCAAATGAAGGAGTCTGGATGAAGGAGTTCATATCCGATCTAGGTGTCATACCTAGTGCATTGGGTCCAATGAAAATCTTTTGTGACAATACTGGTGCAATTGCCTTGGCAAAGGAATCCAGATTTCACAAGAGAACCAAGCACATCAAGAGACACTTCAATTCCATCCGGGACAAAGTCCAGGTGGGAGACATAGAGATTTGCAAGATACATACGGATCTGAATGTTGTAGACCCGTTGACTAAGCCTCTTCCACGAGCAAAACATGATCATCACCAAAACTCCATGGGTGTTAGAATCATTACTGTGTAATCTAGATTATTGACTCTAGTGCAAGTGGGAGACTGAAGGAAATATGCCCTAGAGGCAATAATAAAGTTATTATTTATTTCCTCATATCATGATAAATGTTTATTATTCATGCTAGAATTGTATTAACTAGAAACATAATACATGTGTGAATACATAGACGAACATAGTGTCACTAGTATGCCTCTACTTGACTAGATTGTTAATCGAAGATGGTTAAGTTTCCTAGCCATGGACATGAGTTGTCATTTGATTAACGGGATCACATCATTAGGAGAATGATGTGATTGACTTGACCCATTCCGTTAGCTTAGCACTTGATTGTTTAGTATGTTGCTATTGCTTTCGTCATGACTTATACATGTTCCCATGACTATGAGATTATGCAACTCCCGTTTACTGGAAGAACACTTTGTGTGCTACCAAACGTCACAACGTAACTGGGTGATTATAAAGGTGCTCTACAGGTGTCTCCGAAGGTACTTGTTGGGTTGGCGTATTTCGAGATTAGGATTTGTCACTCCGATTGTCGGAGAGGTATCTCTGGGCACTCTCGGTAATGCACATCACTATAAGCCTTGCAAGCATTGTGACTAATGAGTTAGTTGCGAGATGATGTATTACGGAACGAGTAAAGAGACTTGCCGGTAACGAGATTGAACTAGGTATTGAGATACCGACGATCGAATCTCGGGCAAGTAACATACCGATGACAAAGGGAACAACGTATGTTGTTATGCGGTTTGACCGATAAAGATCTTCGTAGAATATGTAGGAGCCAATATGAGCATCCAGGTTCCGCTATTGGTTATTGACGGGAGACGTGTCTCGGTCATGTCTACATAGTTCTCGAACCCGTAGGGTCCGCACGCTTAAAGTTAGATGACGATCGGTATTATGAGTTTTGTGTTTTGATGTACCGAAGGTAGTTCGGAGTCCCGGATATGATCACGGACATGACGAGGAGTCTCAAAATGGTCGAGACATAAAGATTGATATATTGGAGGCCTATATTTGGATATCGGAAGTGTTCCGGGTGAAATCGGGATTTTACCGGAGTACCGGGGGTTACCGGACCCCCCCGGGGAAGTAATGGGCCTATTGGGCCTTAGTGGAGAAGAGAGAGGGCAGCCAGGAGGTGGCGCACGCCCCCCTTGCCCCAGTCCGAATTGGACAAGGGAAGGGGGCGGCGGCCCCCTCTCCTTCCTTCTCTCCACCTCCCCCTTCCCCCCTTCTCCTACTCCTACTAGGAAAGGAGGAGTCCTACTCCCGATGGGAGTAGGACTCCACCCTTGGCGCGCCCTCCCTGGCCGGCCGCCTCTCCCTCCTTGCCCCTTTATATACGGGGGCAGGGGGCACCTCTATACGCAACAATTGATCTCTTGATCTCTTAGCCGTGTGCGGTGCCCCCTCCACCATATTCCACCTCGATAATATCATAGTGGTGCTTAGGCGAAGCCCTGCGTCGGTAGCATCATCATCACCGTCACCACGCCATCGTGCTGACGGAACTCTCCCTCATAGCTCGGCTGGATCGGAGTTCGAGGGACGTCATCGAGCTGAACGTGTGCTGAACTCGGAGGTGCCGTACGTTCGGTACTCGGATCGGTCGGATGTTAAGACGTACGACTACATCAACCGCGTTGTGCTAACGCTTCCGCTTTCGGTCTGCGAGGGTACGTGGACATACTCTCCCCTCCCGTTGCTATGCATCACCATGATCCTGTGTGCGTGTAGGAATTTTTTTGAAATTACTACGTTTCCCTACAAACCTATTAACCCAGAGCCGAGTGCCAGTTTCTGTTTTTTCCGTTGTTTCAGTGTTGCGCATAAAAGGAATATCAAACGGAGTCCAAATGGAATGAAACCTTCGGGAGCGTGATTTTTGGAACGAACGTGATCCAGGAGACTTGGAGTTGAAGTCAAGGAAGCTTCAAGCTGGCCACGAGGCAGGGAGGCGTGCCTGCCCCCCTGGGCTCCCCCCACCCTCGTGGGGCCCTCGTTGCTCCCCTGACCGACTTCTTTTGCCGATATATATCCATATACCCTAAAAACATCGGGGAGCAAAATAGATCGGGAGTTCCGCCGCCGCAAGCCTCTGTAGCCACCAAAAACCAATCGGGACCCTGTTCCGGCACCCTGCCGGAGGGGGGATCCCTCACCGGTGGCCATCTTCATCATCACGGCGCTCTCCATGACGAGGAGGGAGTAGTTCACCCTCAGGGCTGAGGGTATGTACCAGTAGCTATGTGTTTGATCTCTCTCTCTCTCTCGTGTTCTTGATTTGGCACGATCTTGATGTATCGCGAGCTTTGCTATTATAGTTGGATCTTATGATGTTTCTCCCCCTCTACTCTCTTGTAATGGATTGAGTTTTGCCTTTCAAGTTATCTTATCAGATTGAGTCTTTAAGGATTTGAGAACACTTGATGTATGTCTTGCCGTGCTTATCTGTGGTGACAATGAGATATTCACGTGATCTACTTGATGTATGTTTTGGTGATCAACTTGCGGGTTCAGTGACCTTGTGAACTTACGCATAGGGGTTGGCACACGTTTTTGTCTTGACTCTCCGGTAGAAACTTTGGGGCATTCTTTGAAGTACTTTGTGTTGGTTGAATAGATGAATCTGAGATTGTGTGATGCATATCGTACAATCATACCCACGGATACTTGAGGTGACATTGGAGTATCTAGGTGACATTATGGTTTTGGTTGATTTGTGTCTTAAGGTGTTATTCTAGTACGAACTCTATGATAGATAGAACGGAAACAATAGCTTCGTGTTATTTTACTACGGACTCTTGAATAGATCGATCAGAAAGAATAACTTTGAGGTGGTTTCGTACCCTACCATAATCTCTTCGTTTGTTCTCCGCTATTAGTGACTTTGGAGTGACTCTTTGTTGCATGTTGAGGGATAGTTATATGATCCGATTATGTTATTATTGTTGAGAGAACTTGCACTAGTGAAAGTATGAACCCTAGGCCTTGTTTCAACGCATTGCAATACCGTTTGTGCTCACTTTTATCATTATTTGCCTTGCTGTTTTTATATTTTCAGATTACAAAAACCTATATCTACCATCCATATTGCACTTGTATCACCATCTCTTTGCTGAACTAGTGCACCTATACAATTTACCATTGTATTGGGTGTGTTGGGGACACAAGAGACTCTTTGCTATTTGGTTGCAGGGTTGTTTGAGAGAGACCATGTTCATCCTACGCCTCCCACGGATTGATAAACCTTAAGTCATCCACTTAAGGGAAGTTTGCTACTGTCCTACAAACCTCTGCACTTGGAGGCCCAACAACATCTACAAGAAGAAGGTTGCGTAGTAGACATCATTCAGCATGTCCCAACATCCCGCATGAGAAGCAAAAGTAGGGTAAAATTTCATATTGGATATCAAAGAATTCAGACTCCTTTGTTTTTGCCTTCTCCAATTGCACCCAACACATCAAAGGTCCATCTACCTTGATCCAAGCCGTGAATCTGAGGCAATCCCCAAAAGCAAACCCCTTGTCATCCGCGTCGAGCGCTACCACATCTCCCACCATGCTTGCAATGCGTTTTGGCCACGACGGACATAGTAGGTTAAAAGGGAGGTTGATCACCCGTGCCCAGA
>NC_057811.1:37716107-37736667 GCF_018294505.1 Triticum aestivum | reverse complement strand
GTCGCCTCCTGCTCCGGTCGCCGCCCGGCTCCTCCTCCTCCCTCTCCCTCCGGCCGAGCTCCGGCGAGCTCGAGCTCGGATCCGGCCAGATCCAATCGCCCTAAGGTTGACTTCTCCCCCCCAAATTCTTCCAAGTCCCGAAATATTTACACTACTTGCCCCTGTTCATCGCATCATAACTCTCTGCATATAGCTCCGTTACGCGCGTGTTATATATCGGAATGTTCGCCTCGTGATGCTCTTCATTTTGTTCCATTGCACCATGTTCATTTGAGCCCATCTTGATGCCCAAATCTCTGGTGCAAGAGTGCTAGTTGCTGTTATCTGCTGTTACTTATCAGAAATTGAGGATTTGTTATTTTTGTTGCATTTAATGTGTGCATCTTATGGGCATGAGCTCTACATGTGTTTTGATGTATGCCATGCCATCTTTACAGAGGTTTATGCCACGTATTTTTTTGATCTCTATGGTGACTAGCACAAGCATGCAAACTAGGCTCCGTAATGTTTCTGATTTCAGGGACTTAGTAATTTCACCAAGTCTGTGACTGCTGTTATTTTGTTGCTATGTATCCATGTGTCTACAGAGAGATCAATGCTTATTTTGGTGATATTCAGTAAGTATGTTATGTAGATATTATTGTAATTGATCCATTCATGCCATTGTTTGCAATTATGCAGTGCCATAGCATGACTCAATCTTGCTCTACTTTTTGCCATAAAATATTTCTGGCAGATTGTTAACATGATATTCAATTTTGCCAAGCTTGTTGTAGTTGATCCATACATGCTATGAACTTGCTCTTGCCATGGATAGCTTCATAAACATGCCATCTTACTGTAGGTATGCTTGTTTTGTCATGCATTGCTTTGTGATGAGTGCATGAAGCTCACAAAAATGCCTTCATATTACTATTTCTGCCATGCTCTGTTTTCTGCTAAGTCTGAATCCTGTTAACGAAACTTGCTATGTTTACATGGTTGCCATCATATCTTCTGGTCCTTTTTGGCTCATGGTCAGTGTCGTGGAATTGTCACGGCAGATGTCGTCGAGCTGGGACTTAGTCGTGGAGCCATCGCAGCTAGGAAGCTTAAAGGGGTTAAGTGGGACAAGGAACACGGGGGTTATACTGGTTCGGCCCCTTATGGTGAAGGTAAAAGCCTACGTCCAGTTGAGGTGGTATTGATTATGGTTTCGATGACCAGGGAGCTTGATTGCTATGCCTGGCTCTCGACGAGATCTTACTTGTCCCTAAACCGCCGCCGGGTCGTCCCTTTATATAGAGAGGTTGACGCCCAGCGGCTCTCAGAGTCCCGGCCGGCTCATAAGAGTGTCCGGCTCGGACTCTCAACTATTCTTGCCTTACACTACAAGTCTTGCCATACGGCGGTTTATCACTACGGGCCTTAAGCCATCTCCGGGTCTTAGGCCCATCATTGACCCGCCGTCTTCAAGCTCGGTACCGGGCTTCATGAGATGACCATTACGAGTAACCCGGCCCCTCCTGGCGGGTGACTCTGAGGGTTATATCCTCAACATTAGGCCCCAGATTGATTTGAGCCGGTTCATGTCAATCTTCAATTCTTTTGAGAGAAAAGATTCTTCCGGCTTATGGTCGTGCGAAGGTTATAACCCGCCGTGACGTCATCTTCTGGATTCCTGGTAACCCGCCATGACGTCATCTTCCATTAAGTCCATTCTTTATCCCACCATATCCTCAATGGATCTTATCTTTAAAGGCCATCCTGAAAATCGAGGCGTTTCTGTGGTGAGATAATCAAGTCGTGGCCTCCTCGTTTCTCGCGCCCACTTATGAGCCTCACCTTATAAATAGCCCGGCCCATGAGCCTGCAGTCACTCGTCGCCTCCATCTTCTTCCTCCTCTCGCCACTGTGCTGCCGCCCGAGCTCCGCCGCCGCCGCCGCGGGTTTCCTCGTCTTCACCAACTCAGGCCGCTGCATCAACCTGACGTGACCAGAGAAACGCGACGAACCCCCGTCGTAACTCCGCACCTGTAAGTCCCTGCACCTCTCCACCGTAGATCCGCATTAGGGTTCCACTGTTCTTCCTCTGTTTTTCGCTGTTCTTCTCGAATCCTCTGTAGTTCTTCCACTGTAGTCATGTTTGATCCAAGAGTAGTACAGAGCTCCTGCGGTAGTTGTTGCACCTCCATTTTTCCACTAGTAGATCCCCTTTGTTTGAAATAAGATCCCACTCTGAATCCATGAACTTCTTCTGCGTCAGTTCTAGGTCTAGAAAATTTTCTCTTTAGCCGACCGTTTTGATCCAAAATAATTACTGCAATCTGTGAAACTTGTTTTCGCCATCTTAGTCAAAAATTACATCTGTTTAGTTACGGCGGCTCACATTTCCGGCTTAAAAGAAGCCACGCGCTGTGAAATTTCTGGCTAATTTATGATAAAGCTGTAGACAATTTGAATTACTCACGACACCTTCAGCGGCTTAGATAACCTGATGCACTTAACCATATGTCATTAGGCCCCTCTCATAAGCCGCCATTGGAGTATTAAGCTGTAGACGTCTGCCGGCTTATAATTGAACCGAATATTTTCCTTTTGTCATAGGCTTCATCTTTCACAATGCCTCCCAAAGCTCCCAAGGCACCCATCACGTGCAACTGGATGAGATCCAATGTCACCGACGACACTTTAGCTGATTTCGTAAAGACGGGTTACTTGCCCAAGAAGGAAATCATGTCTTATCGTGCCCCTGACCCGTCGGAGGAAAGACCTCAACCAAGAGATGGTGAGGTGGTGATATTTGCTGACCACATGAGCCGGGGCTTCGCACCGCCCGGCTCAAAATTCTTTAGAGAGGTTCTGAACTTCTTTGACCTGCGGCCGCAAGACATAGGACCCAATTCCGTGTCAAATATATGCAACTTCCAAGTATTATGCGAAGTCTATCTTGGAGAAGAGCCCAGCCTGCTGCTCTTTAGAGAGCTATTTTATCTGAACCGCCAGAATGAGTGCGCCAACGGGCCAAGCCTGGAACTTGGTGGAATCTCCATTCAACGCCGGAGAGACTGCCTCTTTCCTTATGCTGAGCCGCCAAGCCATCCAAAGGACTGGAACCAGACGTGGTTTTATTGCCAGGACACTTCTCCGGCTGACGAGAGCCCTCTGCCCGGCTTTCGTGCCCTGCGTCTGGAGCCAAATCACCCTCTGCCAGACAAACTCTCTCAAGCTGAGCATCAACCTCTGATCCCCACCATCAATAAGATCAAGGCTCTCCTGGGAAATGGCCTCAACGGCATTGATCTGGTCCGGGTTTGGATCTCTTGGCGGGTGATCCCCTTGAGCCGCCGCCCCGGCTTAATGTGTGCTTACACGGGCCGGAAGGATGACCCTCTGCGGCACAGCCCCAACGATCTTCCTGAGGACGTTGTGGACGACATGACCAAGTCTCTCCTGAATGAGAGCTTAGCCGACTGTGGGAGAACCGGCCTGAACCCCTTCTGCCAAGCTAACCCGGCTCCGGCGGTAAGCCACTGACCTGAACACCTTGGTTTTCTTTTTAATAGTTTCCATCTGAACCTTAAGAAATCTTTGCTGTATGTTTCAGGCTAATGACAAGTTCTGGAAGGTCAAATATGACCATGAAGCGGCCAAAAAAGCCAGGAAGGCTAAGAAAGCCGCCAGGAGAGCCGCTCCCCGCAAGAAGGGAAGCAGGCCTACTGCCTCAGAGCTGCTTCAGCTAAGTGACAGCTCCGAGTCAGAGGTAACCCCTGAATCTGTAGGCTCTTGTTTTGTTTCTTGTTTTATTCCTATCCACCTTATCGATACTGATCATCAGCAGGATGACACCGGAGCAAGTAACCCAGTGACTGAAGAGGTAACGACACTTTCCTCCGACTCGGAGCCCTTGCCAAGGCCGAAAGTCCGAAGAGTAACCCGGAAAGTAAGATTTTCACATCCTTTAGCTTATCAAGATCCTCAATTTCTTTTGAAGCAACAGATTCATGAGAGCCGGCGGCACACCCGGACCAACAAGGATGCAGACCTCTCCTCCGGCTTACCTGAAGCGTCAAGGAAGCGCCAGACCGAGGTTATCTCCAACTTATATCCTTTTCATCCTTTGGCGGGCGTTATACGTCAACCGCTCAATTCTTCTGATTCAAATTATCAGGAAACCTCACCTTCCTCTGGTGACTCTATGCAATCGAACCTGCCGGCTTTCAAGACCGCACCCGGGTAATGATGATCATCTCTTGTTGTGCTTATCTTTACTCATGCTTTTGTACTAATCTTTTGTCCTTTCAGTGCCCAGGCAAAGCTCAGCAAGAGGGCGAAGAAGAACAAACCGGTCGAAGAGCCGGTCCTGACTGAACCGGAGGCCTCTGCTCAAGAGCCGCCAGCTGCCTCTGCTCCTGAAGCCACCGCTCCAACCGACGAGCCAATCATAGAGACTTCTGCTAACCTGGAGATCTCCAGCCCGGCTCAGCCGGCTGATGACCCGGACGTGGTAATCACCCGGACGGAGTTTGTCGAGCCGGGGAGACCCACTGCGCTGGCAAAGTGCTCTGCCAAGGAAGAATTGCTAGAGCGCCACAGGGCCAAGCTGGACATCACCAACTACGCTAACTTGAGCATTGGAGATATCATCTCCGGCTATGTCAATCAGGTGCACCGCAGCCGGGACCTGGAAATTGACATGGTGAAGCAGATACAGCAGAAGTCTGAGGTACCACTCTCTTGCTTACTGCATATTCATCTTTACCATACTAGCCCCCAAGTCTACTACTTATGATAGAATATGTTGTAGACTTAACTTCCGGCTTACTTTCATGAACCGGCAATTCGTAGATAGAACCTTTCAGCATACATTAGCCCCCAAGTGCCAAGTGTCTTTGCTTGGAAAGTGCTTGGGACTTTAAAGTTGTATAATAATTATTCATACTATAACCCGGAAATTGTACAGGCTGCTTGCAAAAAATTTGAGGCTGATATCTCTGAGCTGAAGAACCGCCTGAAGACTCAGGAAACTGAGACCCGGAAGGCCAACGCTAAATTTGAATACAGTGTTGCTGCTCAAGAGAAGCTGAAAAAGAAGTTTGAAACTGAAAGGAAGACTTGGGCCGAAGAGAAGGCTGCTCTGGTCAGCCGGGCCGAACAGGCGGAGGCGGCTCTGACGGTGAAAGCTGCCGAACTCTCCGGCTTAAAACGTCATGTGTCACAGATGGTCGCCGCAATCTTCGGTAAGTCATTCTGCAGGCTTTGAGCAAGTTTACAGTCTTTATGTCTCATAACTCCCATCATTGCTAGCGGCTTATCTTACTTTGTTAAACAGGTCCCAGAAGCGCCAACCTCAATCAAAATGTGCTGACCAAGCTGAAGGCCGTGTACACTCTGGTGGAGCAACTCTACACCGGGTCACAGCGCGCCTTGGCCGTTATGGCCCTGTCCAATGAGGTTCCGACTCACCTGGCGGACGTACTTCACCGGCTTGCCGTTCTTCCTCAGCGTTTCCAAGAGCTGCGACGGGCCTCTGCAAGAGCCGGAGCCATAGCTGCTCTGAGCCGGGCCAAGGCTTTCCTTCCAGAGCTAGACCCGGCTGACATCGCACTTGGATACCCCAGCCTGAAGGAAGATGGCACCCCCTTCGACCAAAAGGACTTTGCTGCCTGTGTGAAGATCGTGCGCCCGGTGGCCACCCTAATTGGGAATGACACCGACCTTACCAAGTACCAGCCGGGCTACGACGCAGAGAATCAGAGGATCCCCACTCCGCGTTATGAAGCCATCAGCTTGGTCCCGCCGACTCGTAAGCACACCCTCGCCCCAGAAATTGACCCGGCCGGGTTAATTGACGAGGAGGCTCAATTTGAAGCTTTGAGCGGCATTGACTGGAAATCGTCCACCTTCCAGGTCATGGGAACAGCCGGAGGAGCGGAGAGGGATGAGCCGGAAGCTTCAACTCCACAAGCACCTTGATCCTTAGACGGCTTATGGTTGCACCTTAGAGCAATGCCTCACCTTTTGGACTCGGGGAGTCTTGTAATAGAGTAGGACAAACATGTTAACCTTGTCGTGCCATCGTGCACATGTTGAATGCTTAGCTCCGTTAAAGTTGCTTCCTTATATTCCTCCGGGTCATAATTGATCATTTATTGTCCTTAAGCTCGAAGAGCTGTCTTAACCATCCTGCATAGAAAAACAAGTCACAAGTCTCGAGGCGGCTTACCGCACTGAGAACCATAAACCTTACATACATAACCCGGAATTGGAATTAACAATCCTCAAAGACTGGCCCTCCATTACCTCTTTGATGTAACCATAATGGCATACTTACGGGCCTTCAAGTAGAGTTCCGGCTTATGTAACCCGAATGATGAGATGAAGACCTCAACTCCGGTTTACCAGCGTCAAGAATACTTACTATATGTTATCAGCATTGTGAATCAAAATTAAGTCGGCAAAAGGAAAAGCCGCCCTTGCACACTGCTGATGTGACCAACAGAACTTGTTGTAAGTCAGAAAATCAAAAACTTAAGGGCTTTCGGTTCGAATACGACCAGAGAACCATCCCAAAGGGGTTAAGCTAAGATTCGAATGCGATCATATAGCCCCCAGTGGCTTTGGCGATGCCAATCAAGAGGGTACCGATAGCTATGTTCTCTTTGGTTCGAATACGACCCATGTTTGAACAGGAAGCCCCCAAATGACCTTAAGAATTGTTTAACGACGCTGATTCGAATACGATCCACGTCGGTTCCCAAAAGGGGGTTGAGCTATGATTCAAATATGATCAAAGAAAACTCCCCAATGAGCTCGGCACTTTGCCAATCAAGTGGGTATCGACAGCTATGTTCTCTTTGGTTCGAATACGACCTATGTTTGAACAGGAAGCCCCCAGGTGATCATACTGCGTACGGCTAGATTCGAATACGATCATAAGCCGAATCCACCTCCAAGTGACCATGTGATGGTGTAATGGAAATAACACTTTTACCTTTGGAGGAGAAAAGGACAGAGGTCCTGCTTTATTATTTAACATAATATATATATGGCTATAGAAATATGTACATTATGAGAGCCGGTGGCTCAAGTGTAATAAGGCCGAAGCTGAGCTATGTTCCACGGCCGACGGGTCTCTTCCTCCGACTTACGTGAATCTTTATGCTCCCGAACGTCAATAAGGTAGTATGACCCGTTGTGCAAGTTCTTGCTGACCACAAAGGGCCCTTCCCAAGGCGGGGATAGCTTGTGTGCATATGTTTGATCTTGGATGAGCCGGAGCACCAGATCACCTTCCTGGAAGACCCGGGACTTAACCTGGCGACTGTGATAACGACGCAGGTCTTGTTGGTAAGTCGCTGAGTGAGCTGCTGCCACATCACGCTGTTCGTCCAACAAGTCAAGAGAATCTTGGCGCGCCTGTTCATTATCTGCTTCAACATAAGCCGCCACTCGAGGCGAGTCATGACGGATGTCACTGGGGAGGACTGCTTCCGCTCCATAAACCATGAAGAAAGGCGTGTAACCCGTAGACCTGTTAGGAGTAGTATTGATGCTCCATAACACGGAGGGTAGCTCCTCCACCCAACAACCCGGCATCCGTTGTAAAGGGACCAAAAGCCGGGGTTTAATGCCCTTCAAGATCTCCTGATTAGCTCTCTCAGCTTGACCATTGGATTGAGGATGAGCCACTGATGAAACATCAAGTCGAATATGCTCTCGTTGACAAAACTCCTCCATGGCGCCTTTAGACAGATTGGTACCATTGTCAGTTATAATGCTGTGTGGAAAGCCAAAGCAAAATATCACCCTTTTCATGAACTGAACCGCCGTGGCTGCGTCACACTTGCTAACTAGCTCCGCTTCAACCCACTTTGTGAATTTGTCAACTGCCACCAAGAGGTGAGTCTTCTTATCCTTGGACCTTTTAAAAGGCCCAACCATATCAAGCCCCCAAACCGCAAATGGCCAAGTGATTGGTATCATCCTCAGCTCCTGAGCCGGCACATGAGCCCGTCGCGAGAACCTCTGGCAACCATCACATTTACTGACCAAGTCCTCCGCATCAGCATGAGCCGTCAGCCAATAAAAAACATGACCAAAAGCCTTGGCCACAAGGGATTTTGAGCCGGCATGATGGCCACAATCCCCTTCGTGAATCTCACGCAAGATTTCTTGACCTTCCTCAGGGGAGACACAACGCTGGAACGCTCCCGTAACACTGCGGCGATGCAGCTCACCATTGATAACAACCATTGACTTAGACCGCCGGGTTATTTGTCTGGCCAAAGTTTCATCCTGAGGCAAATCTCCCCGGGTCATGTATGCCAAATATGGTACTGTCCAGTCTGGGGTGATGTGGAGAGCCGCCACCAACTGTGCCTCCGGGTCAGGGACAGCCAAGTCTCCTTCTGTGGGTAACTTGACCGAAGGGTTATGCAGGATGTCCAAGAAAGTATTAGGCGGCACCGGCTTTCGCTGAGAGACCAACCGGCTTAATGCATCAGCCGCCTCGTTCTTCCTGCGATCGATGTGCTCTACTTGGTAACCCTGAAAGTGTCCAGCAATGGCATCAACTTCACGGCGATAAGCCGCCATGAGAGGGTCCTTGGAGTCCCACTTGCCTGATACTTGTTGAGCCACTAGATCTGAGTCGCCGAAGCACCTTACCCGGCTTAAGCTCATCTCCTTAGCCATCCGAAGACCATGGAGCAAGGCCTCGCACTCAGCCGCATTGTTAGTACAAGGAAACATCAACCATAGCACATAATGAAACTTGTCACCTTTAGGGGAAGCCAATACAACTCCATCCCCCGAGCCTTCCAATTGCCTAGACCCATCAAAGTGAATAGTCCAATATGTATTATCTGGCTTTTCTTCAGGCACCTGTAGCTCTGTCCAATCGTTGATGAAATCCACCAAAGCTTGAGATTTAACAGTAGTGCGTGGTACATATTTCAGACCATGAGGCCCAAGCTCTATAGCCCACTTAGCCACTCTCCCTGTGGCTTCTCTGTTCTGGATGATATCTCCAAGGGGAGCAGAACTAACCACCGTAATGGGGTGACCCTGAAAATAGTGCTTAAGCTTCCGGCTTGCCATGAACACACCATAAACAAGCTTTTGCCAATGTGGATACCGCTGTTTGGACTCGATAAGCACTTCACTGACGTAATAAACCGGTCGCTGAACCGGATATTCCTTACCCTCTTCCTTGCGCTCTACCACCACAGCCACACTGACGGCTCGTGTGTTGGCAGCTACATATAGTAATAAGGGCTCCTTGTCAACCGGAGTAGCGAGGACTGGGGGCTCGGCCAGCTGTCTCTTCAAATACTCAAAAGCAGCATTAGCAACATCATTCCGGATAAAGTCATCAGTTTTCTTCATCAAATGGTACAACGACATGGCCTTCTCACCCAAACGGCTTATAAACCGGCTTAAAGCAGCGATACGACCCGCCAGGCGCTGGATGTCGTTTATACACGCCGGCTTAGCCAGAGAGGTGATTGCCTTGATTTTTTCCGGGTTAGCTTCAATACCTCTGTTAGAAACCAGGAAACCCAAGAGCTTGCCTGCAGGAATACCAAAAACACACTTGGCCGGGTTAAGCATCATCTTGTAAACCCGGAGATTATCAAAGGTCTCTCTAAGGTCATCTACCAGGGTCTCCTTCTCCCTGGACTTAACCACGATATCATCCACATAGGCGTGAACATTGCGCCCAATCTGGTTATGAAGACAATTCTGCACACAACGCTGGTAAGTCGCCTGTGCACTCTTGAGTCCAAAAGCAATAGACACATAACAGAAGGCTCCAAAGGGAGTGATGAACGCCGTCTTCTCCTGGTCCTTAACTGCCATTTTAATATGATGGTATCCAGAATAAGCATCCAAGAAACTCAAGCGCTCGCAACCCGCCGTAGCATCAATGATTTGATCAATACGGGGAAGGGCAAAAGGATCAGCCGGACAAGCCTTGTTTAAGTCCGTGTAGTCCACGCACATCCGCCAGGTGCCATTCTTCTTGAGCACGAGCACCGGGTTAGCTAACCATTCTGGATGAAAGACTTCGACAATAAACCCGGCCGCCAAGAGCCGGGCCACCTCCTCACCAATGGCCTTCCGCCTTTCTTCATTAAACTGTCGAAGGAATTGCCTGACCGGCTTAAATTTCGGATCAATATTGAGAGTGTGCTCAGCGAGTTCTCTAGGTACACCTGGCATGTCAGAAGGTTTCCATGCAAAGATGTCCCTGTTCTCACGGATGAACTCGATGAGCGCGCCTTCCTATTTTGGATCCAAATTGGCACTGATGCTAAACTGCTGAGATGAGTCACCTGGAACGAAATCAACAAGCTTGATCTCATCAACTGACTTAAATTTCATTGCCGGCTCATGCTCCATGGTCGGCTTTTTCAGAGATGTCATATCTGTTGGGTCAACATTATCCTTGTAGAACTTTAGCTCCTCTGTTGCACAAACAGAATCTGCATAAGCCGCGTCGCCTGCCTTACATTCCAAGGCTACCTTTCGGCTACCATGAACCGTAATGGTCCCATTGTGACCTGGCATCTTGAGCTGTAGGTATATGTAACACGGCCGTGCCATGAACTTGGCGTAAGCCGGCCGCCCAAATATGGCATGATACGGACTTCTTATCTTGACCACCTCAAAGGTCAATTTTCCACCCTGTAGTTGTACTCATCTCCAAAGGTCACTTCCAATTCGATCTTACCAACTGGATAAGCCGACTTACCAGGCACCACGCCATGGAAAACAATATTGGACTGGCTGAGGTTCTTATCAATCAACCCCATACGACGGAAGGTCTCATAATAGAGGATGTTGATGCTGCTGCCTCCATCCATGAGCACCTTAGTGAACTTATATCCTCCCACCTGAGGAGCCACCACCAGGGCCAAGTGACCCGGATTGTCAACCCAGGGAGGGTGATCCTCCCTACTCCACACAATAGGCTGCTCAGACCATCTTAAATAGCGTGGAACCGCCGGCTCAACAGCATTCACAGCCCTCTTATGAAGCTTCTGATCTCGCTTACACAGACTGGTGGTAAACACGTGATACTGTCCACCGTTAAGCTGCTTTGGATTGGTCTGGTATCCCCCCTGTTGCTGTTGATGACCCTGGCCGGACTGCTGATTAAAGCTCCCTTGAACATTCTGAGGATTGGAATTTGAGCCGCCGCCCGGGCCATGAAAGCCGCCGGCGCCTGAGCCGCCGCCCGAGCCATTATTGCCATTAAAGGCATTAGAATTCTTAAAGGCCTTCATGATTGCGCAATCTTTCCATAGATGAGTAGCTGGCTTCTCCCTAGAGCCGTGCCTCGGACAAGGCTCGTTCAACAACTGCTCGAGCGTCGGGCCTGACCCGCCAGCTCGGGGAGGTGGCCTCCCTTTACGTCGCAGGTTGTTACCCTGTGAGTTGGCATTGGCCACAAACTCCATGCTGCTATCAGCCTTACGCTTGTTACCTCCTTGGTTTGCCGGGTTATGCTGAGGACCCTTGCCATTGCCGTTCTTCCTTCCCTTCCCTGTCCTTTCATCATCTGAAGCGGGGTCCTTGGTACTATCAGAGTCGGTGTACTTGACGAGAGCCGCCATTAGCGTACCCATATCATTGCAGTCGCGTTTGAGCCGCCCGAGTTTCATCTTTAGGGGCAGGAAGCGACAATTCTGCTCCAACATTAAGACTGCAGAGCCGGCATCCATCTTATCAGATGAATGTATTATCTCTTTGACCCGGCGAACCCAATGTGTCGTAGACTCACCCTCCTGCTGTTTACAGTTAGTCAAATCCACAATTGACATAGACTGCCTACAGGTATCTTTGAAGTTTTGGATGAACCGGGCTTTCAGCTCAGCCCAAGACCCGATGGAATTCGGCGGTAGCCCTTTCAACCAAGTGCGGGCAGTCCCATCTAACATCATGGTGAAGTACTTGGCCATCGCCGCTTCACTGACCTCCAGCAATTCCATGGCCATCTCATAGCTCTCGATCCAGGCTCCGGGTTGTAAATCAGCCGTGTAATTAGGCACCTTCCTAGGCCCTTTGAAGTCCTTGGGTAGACGTTCATTGCGGAGAGCCGGCACTAAACAAGGAACACCTAACAGTCCTCGTAGGGATACCCACGTCGGCGGAAGCCGTCGGATAAGCCGGGGGTGTCTGGTAAGCCGTCACCTGAGGCACCTGTTCTGCCTCTTGCCGTGCTCTGTCTTGGTCTGTTGCATGAAAGGCTCCGTTATGAGCCGGGCCATGGCCAGGTGGCAAGTCATGGCGTCGGACATTACTTGAGCCGATCGCTGAAACCATGTGTCTGCTATAACTCGGGCTCCGGCCTAGACGAGGGGTTGAATGGATCCTGTCCCGGCTGTAAGAGTACGCCTCTTGCTGCGCCAGAGCTGTCTGAAGGAGCTCCCTGACCCGGCGGGTTTCGACCGCAGTTGGAGAGTCGCCGTCAATTGGGAGAGCCGCCAGCCGTGCTGCCGCGGCGACCATGTTTTCCAATGGGTTGGCATAATGACCCGGTGGTATTGGCACATACTGAGGCGGGGCAGGGTTCGCCCGGGGCGGTCCCATTACTTGGGGCTGAATTGGTGTCCCAGCTCCGGGCACTATGATCTCCGGCGGGTTACTAGACCCTGCACCTGGCGTGTTGAAGAGGTTTCGAGGATCATAAACCGGAGGGAGTCGAGATTGGGCCTTTTGATGCCTCCTTCTCATGACCTCATTGGATGCATTTTGATCCATCGTGAGCCGGAAGGACTGTGCCTGAATCAGCTGAGTCTGGGCGTCGAGAGCCGCCCTCTCCGCAGCCATCCTGATTCCCTCCGCCGCCAGATCCTCCTTGGCCTTTGCTAGATCCAGTTTTAACTGTGCCACCTCCGCGTCATGTTGAACTTGATCCGCCGGAGCTACCGTAGCGGTCAAGAAGACCGTCATCTTATCTGTAAGATCCATCGGCACCTGAGCCGGCGAAGGCACCGGGCTTCCTGACCCGGAGGCGGGGTTTTGAATAGGTTGCGCGCCGGCCATGAAGATTCCAACCCGGCTTGGCGGTTCAAAGGGGTCCGGAATGCTGTCGCCATCGGAACAACCCATGAGCCTGCCATCTTGAAGTTGATACAACGAGTTTGACCCATCCGTAGATGACTTGCCGTCAGAGCCGGCGGCCGTCTCATCACCAGATCCAGATCCTTCAGAGAGTCCTCCATGAACACATCCCACAAAAGCATGCTTCAAGGCAGGTAGAGCCCGGGCGGGTCGTGCACGCTGAGCCGTCTCGATGAGACCGGCGTAGAGATCCGGCTCAGGGCCCGGCTCACCAATCTTGCCAATGAAGACATGAATTCCGCCGAAGGGGACTCGGTACCCGTACTCAATTGCGCCGGCGTCGGGGCCCCAGTTTGCATCGTCGATGTAGAGCTTGCCGCGACGACTCTTGGTCATCCGTCCCACATCGTATCCCTTGAGCCCTTCGAAGCTGCCCTTCATGAACTCAAATCCACCGTGCGCTGGCCCCACGGTGGGCGCCAACTGTCTTGGAATTGTCACGGCAGATGTCCTCGAGCTGGGACTTAGTCGTGGAGCCATCGCAGCTAGGAAGCTTAAAGGGGTTAAGCGGGACAAGGAACACGGGGGTTATACTGGTTCGGCCCCTTATGGTGAAGGTAAAAGCCTACGTCCAGTTGAGGTGGTATTGATTATGGTTTCGATGACCAGGGAGCTTCATTGCTATGCCTGGTTCTCGACGAGATCTTACTTGTCCCTAAACCGCCGCTGGGTCGTCCCTTTATATAGAGAGGTTGACGCCCAACGGCTCTCAGAGTCCCGGCCGGCTCATAAGAGTGTCCGGCTCAGACTCTCAACTATTCTTGCCTTCCACTACAAGTCTTGCCATACGGCGGTTCATCACTACGGGCCTTAAGCCATCTCCGGGTCTTAGGCCCATCATTGACCCGCCGTCTTCAAGCTCGGTACTGGGCTTCGCGTGATGACCATTATGAGTAACCCGGCCCCTCCTGGCGGGTGACTCTAGGGTTATATCCTCAGTCCCTTCGTCGCTCTGGTCATTGAAACCCTAAGCAATACCACCTCAACTGGACGTAGGCTTTTACCTTCACCGTAAGGGGCCGAACCAGTATAACCCTCGTGTTCCTTCTCCCGTTTAACCCCTTTAAGCTTCCTAGCGGCGATGGGTCCACGACTAAGTCCTAGCACGAGGACATCTGCCGTGACAATTCCACGACAGTTGGCGCCCACTGTGGGGCCAGCGCACGGTGGATTTGAGTGCTTGAAGGGCAGCTTCGAAGGGCTCAAGGGATACGCTGTGGGCCGGATGACCAAGAGTCGTCGCGGCAAGCTCTACATCGACGATGCGAACTGGGGCCCCGATGCCGGCTCAATTGAGTACGGGTACCGGGTCCCCTTCGGCGGAATTCATGTCTTTATTGGCAAGTTTGGTGAGCCGGGCCCTGAGCCGGACTTCTGCACCGATCTCATCGAGACGGCTCAACGTGAACGACCCGCCCGGACTTTGCCTGCCTTGAAGCGTGCTTTCGTGGGATGCGTCCATGGAGAGCTCTCTAAAGGATCTGGATCTGGTGAGGAGACGGCCGCTCGCTCTGACGGCGAGTCATCCACAGAGGAGACCGATTCGTTATACCAACTTCAAGATGGCAGGCTCAGGGGTTGTTCCGATGGCGACAGTATTCCGGACCCCTTTGAGCCGCCGAGCCGGGTTGGAATCTTCATGGCTGGCGCACAACGTGTTCAAAACCCCACCGCCGGGGCAGAAAGCCCTGCGCCCTCGCCGGCTCAGGTGCTGATGGATCTCACAGACAAGATGACGGCCCTGTTAACCGCTACGGTCGCCCCAGCGGATCAGGCTCAGCATGACACGGAGGTGGCACAGTTAAAGATGGATCTAGCAAAAGCCAAGGAGGATCTAGCGGCGGAAGGGATCAGGATGGCTGCGGAGAGGGCGGCTTTCGACGCCCAGAGTCAGCTGATTCAGGCACAGTCTTTCCGGCTCACGATGGATCAGAACGCGTCCAATGAGGTCATGAGAAGGAGGCATCAAAAGGCCCAATCTTGACTCCCTCCGGTTTACGATCCTCGAAACCTCTTCAACACGCCTGGTGCAGGGCCCAGTAACCCGCCAGAGGTCACGACGCCCGGGGCTGGAACACCAATTCAGCCCCAAGTGATGGGGCCTCCCCGGGTGAACGCTGCCCCGCCTCAGTATGTGCCAATACCACCGGGTCATTATGCCAACCCGTTGGAAAACATGGTCGCCGCGGCAGCGCGACTGGCGGCTCTCCCAATCGATGGCGACTCTCCAACGGCGGTTGAAACCCGCCGGGTCAGAGAACTCCTTCAGACGGCTCTGGCGCAGCAGGAGGCATATTCTTATAGCCGGGACAGGGTTCATTCAACCCCTCATCCAGGCCGGAGCCCGAGTTATAGCAGACACATGGTCCCAGCGACCGGCTCAAGTAACGTCCGACGCAATGACTTGCCTCCTGGCCACGGCCCGGCTTATCCGACGGCTCATAATGGAGCCTTTCACGCGGTAGACCAAGACAGAGCACGACAAGAGGCCGAGCAGGCGCCTCAGTTGACGGCTTACCAGCCACCCCCGGCTTATCCGACGGCTTCTATCGATGCGGGTATCCCTACGAGGACTGGAGGTGTCAATTGTCTGGTGCCGGCTCTCCGCAATGAACGTCTGCCCAAGGATTTGAAAGGGCCTAGGAAGGTGCCTAATTACACGGCTGATTTACAACCCGGAGCCTGGATCGAGAGTTACGAGATGGCCATGGAGTTGCTAGAGGTCAGTGAAGCGGCAATGGCCAAGTACTTCACCATGATGTTAGATGAGACTGCCCGCACTTGGTTGAAGGGACTGCCACCGAATTCTATCGGGTCTTGGGCTGAGCTGAAAGCCCGGTTCATCCAAAACTTCAAAGATACCTGTAGGCAGTCTATGTCAATTGTGGATTTGACTAATTGTAAACAGCAGGAGGGTGAGTCTACAACCCATTGGGTCCGCCGGGTCAAAGAGATAATACATTCATCTAATAAGATGGATGCCGGCTCTGCAGTCTTAATGTTAGAGCAGAATTGTCACTTTGCGCCCTTGAAGATGAAGCTCGGGCGGCTCAAGCGCGATTGCAATGATATGGGTACGCTGATGGCGGCTCTGGTTAAGTACGCCGACTCTGATAGTACCAAGGATCCCGCGTCGGATGATGAAAGGACAGGGAAGGGAAAACGGAATGGCAATGGCAAGGGCCCCCAGCATAACCCGGCGAACCAGGGGGGTAACAAGCGTAAAGCTGATGGCAGTATGGAGTTTGTGGCCAATGCCAGTTCACAGGGTAACAACCACCGGCGCAAGGGGAGACCGCCTCCCCGCGCCGGCGGGTCAGGCCCGACGCTTGAGCAGTTGTTGAATGAGCCTTGTCCAAGGCATGGCTCTAGGGAAAAGCCGGCCACTCATCTGTGGAAAGACTGCGCAATCATGAAGGCCTTCAAAAATTCCAATGCTTTGAATGGCAATAATGAACCGGGTGACGGCTCAGGCGCCGGCGGCTTTCATGGCCCGGGCGGCGGCTCAAATTCCAATTCTCAGAATGTTCAAGGGGGCTTTAATCAGCAGTCCGGCCAGGGTCATCAGCAGCAGCAGCAGGGGGGATACCAGACCAATCCAAAGCAGCTCAATGGTGGACAGTATCACGTGTTTACCACCAGTCTGTGCAAGCGAGATCAGAAGCTTCATAAAAGGGCTGTGAATGCTGTTGAGCCGGCGGTTCCACGCTATTTAAGATGGTCTGAGCAGCCTATTGTGTGGAGTAGGGAAGATCACCCTCCCCGGGTTGATAATCCGGGTCACCTGGCTCTGGTGGTGGCTCCTCAGGTGGGGGGATATAAGTTCACTAAAGTGCTCATGGACGGAGGCATCAGCATCAACATCCTCTATTATGAGACCTTCCGTCGTATGGGGTTGATTGATAAGAACCTCAGCCAGTCCAATACTGTTTTCCATGGTGTGGTTCCTCGTAAGTCGGCATATCCAGTTGGTAAGATCGAGCTGGAAGTGGCTTTTGGAGGTGAGTACAACTACAGGGCGAAAAAATTAACCTTTGAGGTGGTTAAGATAAGAAGTCTGTATCATGCTATATTTGGGCGGCCGGCTTATGCCAAGTTCATGGCACGGCCGTGTTACGTGTATTTGCAGCTCAAGATGCCGGGTCACAATGGGACCATTACGGTTCATGGCAGTCGGAAGATAGCCTTGGAGTGTGAGGAAGGTGACGCGGCTTATGCAGAATCTGTTTGTGCAACAGAGGAGTTGAAGTTTTACAAGGACAATGTTGACCCGGCAGATATGACATCTCTGAAAAAGCCGACCACGGAGCATGAGCCGACAATGAAATTTAAGTCAGCTGATGAGACTAAACTTGTTGACTTCGTTCCAGGTGACTCATCTCAGCAGTTTAGCATCAGTGCCAATCTGGATCCGAAAAAGGAAAGCGCGCTCATCGAGTTCATCCGTGAGAACAGGGACATTTTTGCATGGAAACCTTCTGACATGCCAGGTGTACCTAGAGAACTCGCTGAGCACACTCTCAATATTGATCCGAAATTTAAGCTGGTCAGGCAATTCCTTCGGCGGTTTAATGAGGAGAGGCGGAAAGACATTGGTGAGGAGGTGGCCCGGCTCTTGGCGGCCGGGTTTATTGTTGAAGTCTTTCATCTAGAAGGCTTGTCCGGCACTCGTGCTCAAGAAGAACGGCACCTGGCGGATGTGTGTGGACTACACGGACTTAAACAAGGCTTGTCCGGCTGATCCTTTTGCTCTCCCCCGTATTGATCAAATCATTGATGCTACGGCGGGTTGTGAGCGCTTAAGTTTTTTGGATGCTTATTCTGGATACCATCAGATTAAAATGGCAGTTAAGGACCAGGAGAAGACGGCGTTTATCACTCCCTTTGGAGCCTTCTGTTATGTGTCTATGCCTTTTGGACTCA
This sequence comes from Triticum aestivum, assembly GCF_018294505.1. Taxonomy (NCBI): domain Eukaryota; kingdom Viridiplantae; phylum Streptophyta; class Magnoliopsida; order Poales; family Poaceae; genus Triticum; species Triticum aestivum. Next base: position 37,718,631 of record NC_057811.1, on the reverse strand, counting down.
AGAGTGCACAGGCGACTTATCAGCGTTGTGTGCAGAATTGTCTTCATAACCAGATTGGGCGCAATGTTCATGCTTATGTGGATGATATCGTGGTTAAGTCCAGGGAGAAGGAGACCCTGGTAGATGATCTTAGAGAAACTTTTGATAATCTCCGGGTTTACAAGATGATGCTTAACCCGGCCAAGTGTGTTTTTGGTGTTCCCGCAGGCAAGCTCTTGGGTTTCCTGGTTTCTCAAAGAGGCATTGAAGCTAACCCGGAAAAGATCAAGGCAATCACCTCTCTGGCTAAGCCGGCGTGCATAAACGACGTCCAGCGTCTGGCGGGCCGCATCGCTGCTTTGAGCCGGTTTATAAGCCGTTTGGGTGAAAAGGCCATGCCACTGTACCAGTTGATGAAGAAAACAGATGACTTTGTCTGGAATGATGCTGCTAATGCTGCCTTTGAGGATTTGAAGAGACAGCTAGCTGAGCCCCCAGTTCTTGCTGCTCCGGTTGACAAGGAGCCCTTATTACTATATGTAGCCGCTAACACACGAGCCGTCAGTGTAGCATTATTTCCAGGGTCACCCCATCACTGTGGTTAGTTCTGCTCCCCTAGGAGATATCTTCCAAAACAGAGAAGCCACAGGAAGAGTGGCTAAGTGGGCTATAGAGCTTGGGCCTCATGGTCTGAAATATGTGCAACGCACTGCTGTCAAATCTCAAGCATTGGTGGATTTCATCAACGATTGGACAGAGCTGCAGGTGCCTGAAGAGAAACCGAATAATACATACTGGACTATTCACTTCGACGGGTCTAGGCAGTTGGAGGGCTCGGGGGCTGGAGTTGTATTAACTTCCCCTCGAGGGACAAGTTTCGTTATGTGCTACGGCTGATGTTTCCCTGTACTAACAATGTGGCTGAGTACGAGGCCTTGCTCCATGGTCTTCGGATGGCTAAGGAGATGAGCTTGAGCCGGGTAAGGTGCTTCGGCGACTCAGATTTAGTGGCTCAGCAAGTGTCAGGCAAGTGGGATTCCAAGGACCCTCTCATGGCGGCTTATTGCCGTGAAGTTGATGCCATTGCTGGACACTTTCAGGGTTACCAAGTAGAGCACATTGATCGCGGGAAGAACGAGGCGGCTGATGCATTAAGCCGGCTGGGCTCTCAGCGAAAGCCGGTGCCGCCTAATACTTTCTTGGACATTTTGCATAACCCTTCTTCTAAATTGCCTACAGAGGAAGACTTGGCTATCCCTGACCCGGAGGCACGGTTAGTGGCGGCTCTCCACGTTACCCCAGACTGGACAATACCATACTTGGCTTACATGACCCGGGGAGAATTGCCTGAGGATGAAACTTTGGCCAGACAAATAACCCGGCGGTCTAAGTCAATGATAATTATCAATGGCGAGCTGCATCGTCGCAGTGTCACTGGAACTTTCCAGCGTTGTGTTTCCCCTGAGGAAGGTTAAGAAATTTTGCGTGAGATTCACGAGGGGGATTGTGGCCATCATGCCGGCTCAAAATCCCTTGTGGCCAAGGCTTTTTGTCATGGTTTTTATTGGCTGACGGCTCATGCTGATGCGGAGGACTTGGTCAGTAAATGTGACGGTTGTCAGAGGTTCTCGCGACGGGCTCATGTGCCGGCTCAGGAGCTGAGGATGATTCCAATTACTTGGCCATTTGCGGTCTGGAGGCTTGATATGGTTGGGCCTTTTAAAAGGTCCAAGGATAAGAAGACCCACCTCTTGGTGGCAGTTGACAAGTTCACAAAGTGGGTGGAGGCAGAGCCAGTTAGCAAGTGTGACGCGGCCACAGCGGTTCAGTTCATGAAAAGGGTGATATTTTGCTTTGGTTTTCCACACAACATTATAACTGACAATGGTACCAATCTGTCTAAAGGCGCTATGGAGGAGTTTTGTCAACGAGAGCATATTCGACTTGATGTTTCATCAGTGGCTCACCCTCAATCCAATGGTCAAGCTGAGAGAGCTAATCAGGAGATTTTGAAGGGCATCAAGCCCCGGCTTTTGGTCCATTTGCAACGGACGCCGGGTTGTTGGGTGGAGGAGTTACCCTCCGTGGAATGGACCGAGGCTTGTCAAGTGGCCTTGGTATACCACCGGTCATGTTTCGTTCCATTTGGAGGTCGTTTGGTACTCCAACGGTTAACCGGGCAACCGCAAAGTCCTTTTGTGTGTTGCAGCAAAACCCCTATCTAAACAGCCCAAAACCCCTCTAAGTCTCTTCCATGCTCTAGGTCATTCGATTACGATCGTGTGGGCGAAAACCGCACTCCATTTGGAGTCTCCTAGCTCCCTATGCCTATATATATGCATCCCCCCTCCGAAACATTCGCAGTTCAAACCCTAAAAAAATCTCCCCGCCGCCACTGGACACGTCCGCCGCCGCCGGACGCTCCCGCCGCCGCGCCCGCGCCAATTGCTGCACGACACGTGGCAGCCCGCCGCCGCCCGTACGCCGCGGCCCGGGGAGCCCGCGTCCGGACCCCGCGGCCCAGGGCGCCGCCTCCCGCCGCGCG